>NC_143030.1:5374592-5419592 GCF_057628025.1 Oncorhynchus mykiss
CCGCCCGGCTCGAGTCGGACTTCTTAGCCTCCGCCCGGCTCGAGTCGGACTTCTTAGCCTCCGCCCGGCTCGAGTCGGACTTCTTAGCCTCCGCTGATTTCTTGCTCTCCACTTTCTTCTCCATCTTTTGTTCTGGTTTCTTACATTCAGTTTTTTTGCCTTCCAATTTTTTTACTTCAGTTTTCGTACTTTCCACCTTCTCATCTGTTTTCTTCCTGTCCGTTGCCTTTCCGCCTGCTGTCTTGCCGCCTGCTGTCTTGCCGCCTGTTGTCTTGCCGCCTGCTGTCTTGCCGCCTGCTGTCTTGCCGCCTGCTGTCTTGCCGCCTGCTGTCTTTCCGCCTGCTGTCTTTCCGCCTGCTGTCTTACTCGCTGTTTTTCTGTCCCTTTTCTGCCCGCCTGTCTTTCTACTCTTCTCTTCAGCTTTCTTCCCCCCAGCTCCATTTTTCCTGATGAAAGGAAGGAAAAAAAAGTTGATTATTTCAGAGCAGTGTGGGGCAGTGTGTGTGTGTGTCTGCTCAGAGCAGTGTAGGGCAGTGTGTGTGTGTGTGTCTGCTCAGAGCAGTGTAGGGCAGTGTGTGTGTGTATTCATGAGGTGTGTGTGTATTCATGAGGTGTGTGCTCACGGTGTCCGTGTAGGTTTAAGGCTGTGTCTTCTCAGGCCCTTCCTTCTAGTGAGAAGTCCTTGTAGAGACTTCAGGACACTCTCTCTCCTGGCCGCCAGACGCCGCCGACGCTGCGCACACACACAAACAGGATGTGATTTCACTAACAGGATATTACATCACTATCAATCTTCACTAATATTGGACAGTTGGCCTGGTCTGCATTTCAAACGACACTCTATATAGTTAAAAGTAGGGATAGATAGAGAACGAGTGTTGCACGGTATACCTTATAACTATATAACTAGCTATAACTCACGGTATACCCACACTTCTGTACTTCCACACTAGAACATGAAAAACGGTTTGGGACTAAAATTTGTGTTACTTTCTGCCAAGAGTGTCTCAAAGATCAAGCCTGTATATCAGCATAGCCGACCTCTTATAGCCTGCACCCTGTCTGCTCCACTAACTCACTGCTAGCCTGGGAGTCTGGGCTGTATCATGTTAGCTCCACTAACTCACTGCTAGCCTGTACTGGGAGTCTGGGCTGTATCATGTTAGCTCCACTAACTCACTGCTAGCCTGTACTGGGGAGTCTGGGCTGCATCATGTTAGCTCCACTAACTCACTGCTAGCCTGTACTGGGAGTCTGGGCTGCATCATGTTAGCTCCACTAACTCACTGCTAGCCTGGGAGTCTGGACTGCATCATGTTAGCTCCACTAACTCACTGCTAGCCTGGGCTGTATCATGTTAGCTCCACTAACTCACTGCTAGCCTGGGAGTCTGGGCTGCACCATGTTAGCTCCACTAACTCACTGCTAGCTTGGGAGTCTGGGCTGCATCATGTTAGCTCCACTGACTCACTGCTAGCCTGGGAGTCTGGACTGCATCATGTTAGCTCCACTAACTCACTGCTAGCCTGTACTGGGAGTCTGGGCTGTATCATGTTAGCTCGACTAACTCACTGCTAGCCTGTACTGGGAGTCTGGGCTGTATCATGTTAGCTCCACTAACTCACTGCTAGCCTGTACTGGGAGTCTGGGCTGTATCATGTTAGCTAGACTAACTAACTCACTGCTAGCCTGTACTGTGAGCCTGGACTGCATCATGTTAGCTTCACTAACTCACTGCTAGCCTGGGAGTCTGGACTGCATCATGTTGGATCCACTAACTCACTGCTAGCCTGTACTCGGAGTCTGGGCTGTATCATGTTAGCTCCACTAACTCACTGCTAGCCTGGGAGTCTGGACTGCATCATGTTAGCTCCACTAACTCACTGCTAGCCTCGGAGTCTGGACTGCATCATGTTAGCTCCACTAACTCACTGCTAGCCTGGGCTGTATCATGTTAGCTCCACTAACTCACTGCTAGCCTGTACTGGGAGTCTGGACTGCATCATGTTAGCTTCACTAACTCACTGCTAGCCTGGGAGTCTGGACTGCATCATGTTGGATCCACTAACTCACTGCTAGCCTGTACTCGGAGTCTGGGCTGTATCATGTTAGCTCCACTAACTCACTGCTAGCCTGGGAGTCTGGACTGCATCATGTTAGCTCCACTAACTCACTGCTAGCCTGGGCTGTATCATGTTAGCTCCACTAACTCACTGCTAGCCTGGGAGTCTGGGCTGCACCATGTTAGCTCCACTAACTCACTGCTAGCTTGGGAGTCTGGGCTGCATCATGTTAGCTCCACTAACTCACTGCTAGCCTGCACTGGGAGTCTGGGCTGCATCATGTTAGCTCCACTAACTCACTGCTAGCCTGTACTGGGAGTCTGGGCTGCATCATGTTAGCTCCACTAACTCACTGCTAGCCTGTACAGGGAGTCTGGGCTGCATCATGTTAGCTCCACTAACTCACTGCTAGCCTGTACTGGGAGTCTGGGCTGCATCATGTTAGCTTCACTAACTCACTGATAGCCTGGGAGTCTGGACTGCATCATGTTAGCTCCACTAACTCCCTGCTAGCCTGGGCTGCATCATGTTAGCTCCACTAACTCACTGCTAGCCTGTACAGGGAGTCTGGGCTGCATCATGTTAGCTCCACTAACTCACTTCTAGCCTGTACTGGGAGTCTGGACTGCATCATGTTAGCTCCACTAACTCACTGCTAGCCTGTACTGGGAGTCTGGGCTGCATCGTGTTAGCTTCACTAACTCACTGATAGCCTGGGAGTCTGGACTGAATCATGTTAGCTCCACTAACTCCCTGCTAGCCTGGGCTGCATCATGTTAGCTTCACTAACTCACTGCTAGCCTGGGAGTCTGGGCTGTATCATGTTAGCTCCATTAACTCCCTGCTAGCCTGGGCTGCATCATGTTTGCTTCACTAACTCACTGCTAGCCTGGGAGTCTGGGCTGTATCATGTTAGCTCCATTAACTCACTGCTAGCCTGTACTGGGAGTCTGGGCTGTATCATGTTAGCTCCACTAACTCACTGCTAGCCTGTACTGGGAGTCTGGGCTGCATCGTGTTAGCTTCACTAACTCACTGATAGCCTGGGAGTCTGGACTGAATCATGTTAGCTCCACTAACTCCCTGCTAGCCTGGGCTGCATCATGTTAGCTTCACTAACTCACTGCTAGCCTGGGAGTCTGGGCTGTATCATGTTAGCTCCATTAACTCCCTGCTAGCCTGGGCTGCATCATGTTTGCTTCACTAACTCACTGCTAGCCTGGGAGTCTGGGCTGTATCATGTTAGCTCCATTAACTCACTGCTAGCCTGTACTGGGAATCTGGGCTGTATCATGTTAGCTCCACTAACTCACTGCTAGCCTGTACTGGGAGTCTGGGCTGCGAGTGTAGCGAAATGCTTGTGCTTCTAGTTCCGACAATGCACTAATGCAGATACCATCTACTGCATCTTGCCTATGCTGCTCTGTACCATCACTCATTCATATATCCTTATGTACATATTCTTTATCCCTTTACACTTGTGTCTATAAGGTAGTAGTTTTGGAATTGTTAGGTTAGATTACTCGTTGGTTATTACTGCATTGTCGGAACTAGAAGCACAAGCATTTCGCTACACTCGCATTAACATCTGCTAACCATGTGTATGTGATCAATAACATCTGCTAACCATGCGTATGTGATCAATAACATCTGCTAACCATGTGTATGTGACAAATAGATGTGATTTGCTTCTACACCTGCATTGCTTGCTGTTTGGGGTTTTAGGCTGGGTTTCTGTACAGCACTTTGAGATATCAGCTGATGTACGAAGGGCTTTATAAATAAATGTGATTTGATCTTGATATACCCAGTTCATTAATACAGATTTACAATTCAAATAAAGTACAGTTATTAAATTGGTAAAAAATAAATAAATAAAAAATTGATTGTATACTGAACAAAAATATAAAAAGCAACGTGGAACAATTAACAGTTTTACTGAGTTATAGTTCATAAGGAAATCAGTCAATTTAAATAAATTAATGAGGCCCTAATCTATGGATTTCACATGACTGGGAATACAGATATACATCTGTTGGTCACAGACACCTTAAAAAAGGTAGGGGTGTGATCAGAAAACCAGTCAGTATCTGGTGTGATCAGAAAACCAGTCAGTATCTGGTATGATCAGAAAACCAGTCAGTATCTGGTATGATCAGAAAACCAGTCAGTATCTGGTGTGATCAGAAAACCAGTCAGTATCTGGTGTGATCAGAAAACCAGTCAGTATCTGGTGTGATCAGAAAACCAGTCAGTATCTGGTATGATCAGAAAACCAGTCAGTATCTGGTGTGATCAGAAAACCAGTCAGTATCTGGTATGATCAGAAAACCAGTCAGTATCTGGTGTGATCAGAAAACCGGTCAGTATCTGGTGTGATCAGAAAACCAGTCAGTATCTGGTGTGGATCAGAAAACCAGTCAGTATCTGGTGTGATCAGAAACCCAGTCAGTATCTGGTGTGGATCAGAAACCCAGTCAGTATCTGGTGTGGATCAGAAACCCAGTCAGTATCTGGTGTGGATCAGAAAACCAGTCAGTATCTGGTGTGGATCAGAAAACCAGTCAGTATCTGGTGTGGATCAGAAAACCAGTCAGTATCTGGTGTGGATCAGAAAACCAGTCAGTATCTGGTGTGGATCAGAAAACCAGTCAGTATCTGGTGTGGATCAGAAAACCAGTCAGTATCTGGTGTGGATCAGAAAACCAGTCAGTATCTGGTGTGATCAGAAAACCAGTCAGTATCTGGTGTGGATCAGAAAACCAGTCAGTATCTGGTGTGGATCAGAAAACCAGTCAGTATCTGGTGTGGATCAGAAAACCAGTCAGTATCTGGTGTGGATCAGAAAACCAGTCAGTATCTGGTGTGGATCAGAAAACCAGTCAGTATCTGGTGTGGATCAGAAAACCAGTCAGTATCTGGTGTGGATCAGAAAACCAGTCAGTATCTGGTGTGGATCAGAAACCAGTCAGTATCTGGTGTGGATCAGAAAACCAGTCAGTATCTGGTGTGATCACCATTTGCCTCGTGCAGCGCTACCCATCTCCTTCACACAGAGTTGATCAGGCTGTTGATTGTGGCCTGTGGAATATTGTCCCACTCCTCTTCAATGGCTGTATGAAGTTGCTGGATGTTGGCAGGAACTGGAACACGCTGTCGTACACGTCGATCCAGAGCATTCCAAACATGCTCAATGGGTGACATGTCTGGTGAGTATTCAGGCCATGGAAGAACTGGGACATTTTCAGCTTCCAGGAATTGTGTCCAGGTCCTTGCGACACGGGGCCGTGCATTATCATGCTGAAACATGAGGTGATGGCGGTGGATGAATGGCACGACAACGGGCCTCAGGATCACCAAACGGTATCTCTGTGCATTCAAATTGCCATCTATAAAATTGTGTTCATTGTCTGTAGCTTATGCCTGCCCCATACCATAACCCCACCACCACGAGGCACTCTGTTCACAACAGGAAACCGCTCGCCCACACGACGCCATACACGTGGTCTGCGGTTGTGAGGCCGGTTGGACCTACTGCCAACTTCTCTAAAACGATATTGGAAGCGGCTTATGGTAGAGAAATGAACATTAAATTATTTGGCAACAACTCTGGTGGACATTCCTGCAGTCAGCATTCCAATTGCAAACTCCCTCAAACTCGAGACATCTGTGGCATTGTGTTGTGTGACAAAACTGCACATTTTAAGAGTAGCCTTTTTATTGTCCCAAGCCCAAGGTGCACCCGTGTAATGATCATGGTGTTTAATCAGCTTCTTGGTATGCCCACACCTGTCAGGAAGAAGGATTATCTCGGCTCACTAACAGGGATGTAAACAAACAAGAAATAAGCTTCTTGTGCACCCAGAAGTTTTCGGGGATCTTTTTTTTTTTTGTTGCGTTTATATTTTTTGCTCAGTGTATAATTTATTTGTTACATGTTGATGTAAAAAAAAATATATATATATATATATCTATCGTCATGATATTGAATTCAAGATGGCCAACGATTGAACAGAGCAGTAGCTGAGTTCACCTGTCCAGTGATATTGAATTCAAGATGGCCAACGATTGAACAGAGCAGTAGCTGAGTTTACCTGTCCAGTGATATTGAATTCAAGATGGCCAACGATTGAACAGAGCAGTAGCTGAGTTTACCTGTCCAGTGATATTGAATTCAAGATGGCCAACGATTGAACAGAGCAGTAGCTGAGTTCACCTGTCCAGTGATATTGAATTCAAGATGGCCAACGATTGAACAGAGCAGTAGCTGAGTTTACCTGTCCAGTGATATTGAATTCAAGATGGCCAACGATTGAACAGAGCAGTAGCTGAGTTTACCTGTCCAGTGATATTGAATTCAAGATGGCCAACGATTGAACAGAGCAGTAGCTGAGTTCACCTGTCCAGTGATATTGAATTCAAGATGGCCAACGATTGAACAGAGCAGTAGCTGAGTTTACCTGTCCAGTGATATTGAATTCAAGATGGCCAACGATTGAACAGAGCAGTAGCTGAGTTTACCTGTCCAGTGATATTGAATTCAAGATGGCCAACGATTGAACAGAGCAGTAGCTGAGTTCACCTGTCCAGTGATATTGAATTCAAGATGGCCAACGATTGAACAGAGCAGTAGCTGAGTTTACCTGTCCAGTGATATTGAATTCAAGATGGCCAACGATTGAACAGAGCAGTAGCTGAGTTTACCTGTCCAGTGATATTGAATTCAAGATGGCCAACGATTGAACAGAGCAGTAGCTGAGTTCACCTGTCCAGTGATATTGAATTCAAGATGGCCAACGATTGAACAGAGCAGTAGCTGAGTTTACCTGTCCAGTGATATTGAATTCAAGATGGCCAACGATTGAACAGAGCAGTAGCTGAGTTCACCTGTCCAGTGATATTGAATTCAAGATGGCCAACGATTGAACAGAGCAGTAGCTGAGTTCACCTGTCCAGTGATATTGAATTCAAGATGGCCAACGATTGAACAGAGCAGTAGCTGAGTTTACCTGTCCAGTGGATCCAGTGCCATTCTGGGACTTTGGCTAATGTGCCATCTTTTGTTGCCGTGGTATCGTTTAGGCATCTTTTTCCTATCAAATATCGTGACTATATCGAGTATTGTAATACTAAACCTGATATTAGGGTCAAAATTCTAGTATGGTGACAATGCTGTAGGGAATAGGGGGCCATTTGGGACCTGTCAGAGAGCACTCACCTCTTCATCCTGACCAGGACTGATCTCTGTGACAGTATCGGTCTCCTTCACTTCGTGCCCTTTCACTGCTACCCCAGCCTCCTCCTCCTCCTTCACTGCTACCCCAGCCTCCTCCTCTTCGTTCCCCTTCACTGCTAACCCAGCCTCCTCCTCTTCGTTCCCCTTCACTGGTACCCCAGCCTCCTCCTCCTCGTTCCCCTTCACTGGTACCCCAGCCTCCTCCTCCTCCTCGTTCCCCTTCACTGGTACCCCAGCCTCCTCCTCGTTCCCCTTCACTGGTACCCCAGCCTCCTCCTCCTCGTTCCCCTTCACTGGTACCCCAGCCTCCTCCTCCTCCTCGTTCCCCTTCACTGCTACCCCAGCCTCCTCCTCTTCGTTCCCCTTCACTGGTAGCCCACCCTCCTCCTCTTCGTTCCCCTTCACTGGTAGCCCACCCTCCTCTTCGTTCCCCTTCACTGCTACCCCAGCCTCCTCCTCTTCGTTCCCCTTCACTGCTACCCCAGCCTCCTCCTCTTCGTTCCCCTTCACTGCTACCCCACCCTCCTCTTCGTTCCCCTTCACTGGTACCCCAACCTCCTCTTCCTCCTCTTCGTCCCCCTTAACCTCTTCCTCCTCTTCGTCCCCCTTAACCTCTTCCTCCTCTTCGTCCCCCTTAACCTCTTCCTCCTCTTCGTCCCCCTTAACCTCTTCCTTGTGGATTACTTGTTTGTCTGTTTCTAAACTTTCCACCTTCCTCATCTTCCTCATCTTACTGACTTCAATCTTTCCCTCTTCAACACCAACTTCCTTTATCTTCTCTCCCTCATCCTTTTTCCTCTTCCTCCCTCTACTCTCCTCCTGTTTCTTTCTCTCTTCTGTGGTCTTCTCGCTCTTTGGAGTGGACGAGCTTTTCTCCTCTGTCAATCTCGTCTTCTTGCTGGCTGTGGAGACCAGAACAGGGCGGCCATTTTAGAATCCCTGTCCCATGACACCACATTGATATGACGGATACAAAATGGCTGACAGAGAGTGGCAATGTTCTTTACCTGGTGGGATTACAGCTGAACTGGCCGGGGCTGTCTTCTGCCCTTGGACAGGCTCGTCCTCGGTAGAATACATTCCCATCTAATGACACGAATTAGCATAGCAGAGGTTATTGATCTTTAAATCGATTTGTAAACACGTTTATACACTGGCAATTAAACATATTTTATACTTCTAGGTTCGACAGTTAAATGTTAAGTTTAGAAACATTGGTGCGTTCCCCTCCATACCTTTTTCCTTTTCTCAGCTCTTGTGTTGGCCGGCGTGTCGGTCCTCTGTCGACCGGCGGCAGATGTTTTTCTGTTTCCCGGTAACGCCTTGTTTCCCGGTAACGCCTTGTTTCCCGGGGCCGTCACTGCCACTGTCTTGATAGTCTTCGCTTGTGTTTTAGGGGCCTTTATTGGGGCCTGTTTAAGGGAGGTGGACATCTGTAAGTTGAAGTAAAAAAAATAATATATATTATATAAGTTATTTTCTACTATTATATAGCTACTGTCTGTATCACAGCCGGACAGTTGACTCACTTTGACCGCTGCAGATGTCTTGGACGGGTCTGGCTTTTTTTCTGCTTGCTCTTTTTTAGCTGGGGTAACACCCACCTGTTTCAGACGGAGAAACAGAGACTGAGCTGAGAGCGAGAGACATTCCAATTCACTACATGGAGGGAGGTGTGTCAGAGCGAGAGAGAGTGAAAGAGAGAGTGTGTGTGTGTGAAAGAGAGAGTGTGTGTGTGTGAAAGAGAGAGAGTGTGTGTGTGAAAGAGAGAGAGTGTGTGTGTGAAAGAGAGAGTGTGTGTGTGTGAGAGAGAGTGTGTGTGTGTGAGAGAGAGTGTGTGTGTGTGAGAGAGAGTGTGTGTGTGTGAGAGAGAGAGTGTGTGTGTGAAAGAGAGAGAGTGTGTGTGTGAAAGAGAGAGTGTGTGTGTGTGAAAGAGAGAGTGTGTGTGTGTGAAAGAGAGAGTGTGTGTGTGAAAGAGAGAGTGTGTGTGTGAAAGAGAGAGTGTGTGTGTGAAAGAGAGAGTGTGTGTGTCCTCCTCACCTTCTGTTTGCTGCATACTCTAGGAGTGTTCTCTATCTCCCACATTCCCTCTGTGAAACCTCTAATGCGCACTCCTTTCCCATATCTGCCCTTGTTGCCTACGTAGGTCACTATATTTTCAGTGGGTATGGATGCTCTGGGAACGACAGAAGAAGAAGACGACTCGGTCCACAAACAAGAACAGAATGACAGAAATCATCAAATTCCCCTTTTGGTCCTTTATCAGACACTTATCTAGAGTGACTTACAGTCAGTACAAACCAATCAGACACTTCCAATTGGAGACTACTAGCATGTAATAACCATGATAAATTATAATAATGAGAAGAAATCATATTATGAGAATAAAGTAATAATAAATAATGATTTGAAAATAACTATATTTAATAATGAGACAATAAATAACAACAATGATAATAAATACATAATAACGATAATAATACATATTGATAAATGCGGTTTAAAAAAATAAATATATTAATAATAACAATGATTAATAACAATAATGATTAAAAATAATAACAACAATGATCATTAATAATAATAATAATAAATTATGTTATTGGAGTAACTATTAAAAAAATATTCCCGTCCCTGGGTCTCTCGTCTTTTCAGTTCGCGACTGGAACGAGCTGCAACAAACACTCAAACGGGACAGTTTTATCTCCATCTCTTCATTCAGAGACTCAGTCATGGACTCTCTGACTGACCGTTGTGGCTGCTTTGTGTGATGTATTGTTGTCTCTACCTTCTTAACCTTTGTGCTGTTGTCTGTGCCCCAATAATGTGTATACCATGTTTTGTGCTGCTACCATGTTGCTGTTAGGTTGTCTTGCTGCCTTGCTATGTTGTTGTTTTCGATCTCTCTTTATGTGGTGTTGTGTCTCTCTTGTTGCGATGTTTGTTTTGTCCTATATTTATATTTTATTTATTGTAAATAAGAATGTGTTCTTAACTGACTTGTTAAATAAAAGGTTTAAAAAGCTGCATCAGTAAATCAGCTGTGGTCAGGAAGGACAGGAAGGACAGGAAGGAAGGACAGGAAGGACAGGAAGGATAGGAAGGACAGGAAAGGACAGGAAGGATAGGAAGGGCAGGAAGGACAGGAAGGAAGGACAGGAAGGACATGAAGGTCAGGAAGGACAGGAAGGACAGGAAGGATAGGAAGGGCAGGAAGGACAGGAAGGGCAGGAAGGACAGGAAGGAAGGACATGAAGGACATGAAGGACAGGAAGGAAGGACAGGAAGGACATGAAGGTCAGGAAGGACAGGAAGGACAGGAAGGATAGGAAGGGCAGGAAGGACAGGAAGGGCAGGAAGGACAGGAAGGAAGGACATGAAGGACATGAAGGACATGAAGGAAGGACAGGAAGGACATGAAGGACATGAAGGTCAGGAAGGAAGGACAGGAAGGAAGGACAGGAAGGACAGGAAGGATAGGAAGGAAGGGAAGAAAGGACAGGAAGGACAGGAAGGAAGGACAGAAAGGACAGGAAGGAAGGACAGGAAGGACAGGAAGGAAGGACAGAAAGGACAGGAAGGAAGGACAGAAAGGACAGGAAGGAAGGAAGGATAGGAAGGGCAGGAAGGACAGGAAGGATAGGAAGGGCAGGAAGGACAGGAAGGAAGGACATGAAGGACATGAAGGACATGAAGGTCAGGAAGGAAGGACAGGAAGGAAGGACAGGAAGGACAGAAAGGACAGGAAGGAAGGGAAGAAAGGACAGGAAGGAAGGACAGAAAGGACAGGAAGGAAGGGAAGAAAGGAAGGACAGGAAGGAAGGGAAGAAAGGAAGGACAGGAAGGAAGGACAGGAAGGAAGGACAGGAAGGACAGGAAGGAAGGACAGAAAGGACAGGAAGGAAGGGAAGAAAGGACAGGAAGGACAGGAAGGAAGGACAGGAAGGAAAGGACAGGAAGGACAGGAAGGACAGGAACGACAGGAACGACAGGAACGACAGGAACGACAGGAACGACAGGAACGACAGGAACGACAGGAACGACAGGAACGACAGGAACGACAGGAACGACAGGAACGACAGGAACGACAGGAACGACAGGAACGACAGGAACGACAGGAACGACAGGAACGACAGGAACGATAGGAACGATAGGAACGATAGGAACGATAGGAACGATAGGAACGATAGGAACGATAGGAAGGATAGGAAGGATAGGAAGGAAGGGCAGGAAGAATAGGAAGGAAGGGCAGGAAGAATAGGGAGGAAGGACAGAAAGGAAGCCTCCTCTACTTACGTCTGGTGAGTTCCAAAGAAAAACACTGGAACCTTCTTCTTAGAGCTCTCGCCCCGGGCGATCTGTAGGAGAAACACAGACACTGTTTATCTATCTGTAGGAGAAACACAGACACTACTATCTGTAGGAGAAACAGACACTATCGTCTGTCTCGACCATCTTCCTCTCCTGAGCCGGTTGGGGATTTGCAGTAACGAGACAAAATCATAACTAGCCATTAGGGAGTAAAACATGGTCAAATACAAAAGGTTTGTCAACTACATCAGCAGACAGTCGGTGTGTGTTAGACTCACCCTGGCCGGCCAATGGGGGAAGCCCCTCATCTTGGCGAAGACCAAGTCCCCAGGTTGGAACGTGTCTGCTGCCTTGCCTGGCATCCTGCTGCAGCAGTACTTCTCATACTGTGGAGAGGAGAGAGAGAAGGTCGCCCCGATAGAGATCAGCTGACAGGACAGACACGTCACTAAACACTAGCGGAGGAGAGGCAGTTGCTTTGCAAAACAGACATCGTAAAAATAAAAATAACACGTCTTCAGTTGCTACAATTTTGACGTCAATGAACGATATAAAACACATTGATTCTTGAAGATTATAACTGCCTCGTGAGTTTAGCTCAACTGTGGAACTCTTTATCAGAACCCAAGCTTGCTAAGTTAGCCCTCAACAGGAAGTGAATGGTAAACAAAGAGCTAGCTGTCGGGACCACACAGTGCAAGACATTCACAGTAACAAAGAGCTAGCTGTCGGGACCACACAGTGCAAGACATTCACAGTAACAAAGAGCTAGCTGTCGGGACCACACAGTGCAAGACATTCACAGTAACAAAGAGCTAGCTGTCGGGACCACACAGTGCAAGACATTCACAGTAACAAAGAGCTAGCTGTCAGGACCACACAGTGCAAGACATTCACAGTAACAAAGAGCTAGCTGTCAGGACCACACAGTGCAAGACATTCACAGTAACAAAGAGCTAGCTGTCGGGACCACACAGTGCAAGACATTCACAGTAACAAAGAGCTAGCTGTCAGGACCACACAGTGCAAGACATTCACAGTAACAAAGTAAGCCAGGACACAAAAAAACACATCTTCACCGTTTCATATCATCGAAATCGAACCCAGCACATTTCTTTGGGGCTCATTCAGTAGTTTTTACCTGATGAATCCGGTTGAAAAATCCTTTTAAAAAAAAGGGACCATTTAGTTCACACATTGAAAATGATACTGTTGCTGCTTCCGGTTGCCATGGTGATTTATGTCATAACACTGCTTTTAGAATGTCCAAATTCAGGATCAATATGTTGAAATAAGTTGTGATATTTTTTTTTATATAGACAAATACAAAAAAATTACTCCCTACACACACACACACACGTATTTTAGGGCTGTACCCGACAAAAAATATATAATAAGATGCATATCCTTGCTGAAGATTGACAGGAGCCAAGCAAAACTGGTAAAAGGAATGAAATAAACCAAAACTTGTTCCTCACAAGCTCGTGGTCTCTGTAAACAACGTGTCCACTCAGACAATGACAACAATAGGAATAATAAATGATAATAAAATTGATTAACAGAAATGACTGTAATCAAACATCGTAGATTAGAAATGATGAGAATAACGATAACCATGTACGACTAGTGATACTGGTGTGTAGCGGACCGGCCCGCCGGGGAGACGGCCAGCGGACCAGTGGGAGGCAGGGTCCTTCGGCTCCCACCTACCCTCACCGTTAACAGAACTGGGGACACAGTCTACCTAGCTGGCACACGGTGTCGCTCCTGCCTGTTGTGTACCAGATTCCTCCTTAGGACTAGCTGGCTACGCTAGCAAACAGTGTCCTTCACTCCCACCTGACATCAGCAAACCTCACGCCCACACAACGCCATACACAGTCTGCCATATTCCTGCTACAGTTGAAACCAGGACTCATCCGCGAAGAGCAGACTTCTCCAGCATGCCAGTGGCCATCGAAAGGGAACATTTGCCCACGGAAGTCGGTTACGACGCCAAACTGCAGTCAGGTCAAGACCCAGGTGAGGACGACGAGCAAACCCAGTTTCATCAGCTGTCTGGGTGGCTGGTCTCAGAAGATCCCACAGGTGAAGAAGCCGGATGCGGAGGTCCTGGGTTGTCGTGGTTACACGTGGTCTACGGTTGAGACCGGTTGGACGTACTGACAATTTCTCCAAAAACGACTTATAGTAGAGAAATGAACATTAAATTATCTGGCAACAGCTCTGTTGGACATTCTTACACTCCCTCAACTAGAGACATTGCGTTGTGACAAAAATGCATATTTTAGAGTGGCCCTTTACTGTCCCCAGCATAACAGTTTTGCTTCCGTCCCTCTCCTCATCCCTACCTGGGCTCGAACCAAGGACCCTCTGCACACATCAACAACAGTCACCCACGAAGCACCGTTACCCATCACTCCACAAAAGCAGCGGCCCTTGCAGAGCAAAGGGGAACCACTACTTCAAGGTCTCAGAGCGGGTGACGTCACCGATTGAAAACACTATTAGCGCGCACCCTGCTAACTAAGCTAGCCATTTCATACTGGTTACACCAGCACAAGGTGCACCTATGTAATGATTATGCCTATTAATCAGCTTCCTTATAAGCCACACCGGGTGGATGGATTATATTGGCAAAGGAGAAATGCTCACTGAGAGGGATGTAAATAAATTTGGGCACAATTTCATAGTAATAAGCTTTTTGTGCCTACAGAAAATGTCTGGAATCTTTTATTTCAGCTCATGAAATATGGGACCAACACTTTACATGCAGCCTTTATATTCTTGTGCAGTCTACGTCCGAACTCATTATCAAAGACACTTCTCAAAACATAAGTCACTTTGGTATTACGTTTATTTTGATTGGCGATTTTCTACATTTATCAAAAGTCCCATTTAAGTGGCCTGATTTCAGATGCACGCAACTGTCCATTTAAGGCAGGATTACTAGGGGAAAAAACGTTCTGGCAAAGCATGTAAACGTTAACTAACTATTACATGCATCTGACTGTCCAAAACAATTGCATTGTCGTGTGCATGTAAGTGTACTCATTGACACTCAAAGAGTATTGGGAGGCTTGGGCGCCATTTGTCGCAAAGTGAGAACACGATCCACCAGCCAAACAAACACTCTTCCCTCCGCCAGTTAGCGAGAACAACTGGAAGCCATGCAATGGTCAGTCAATAACATGTTTATGTGGCTGCCTTCATATTACACCCTCGTAGACTGACACGTTTAATAGCTCGGAGCTCACAAATGTGCTTGATTCTTTCGCGTCTTTTTGCTATATATTAAGATAGCCTCGTAAACATGACCTATCTATATAATTAGCACGCCGAGTCATTGAAAACGGAACTCCGTTGTATCATTTCTCCGTTATTAGATTGCTAACTTTGACACACAATAATGCATTGTAGCTAGACAGTCTAGTTAATAAGTCTAATAAAAATAATATGCATGCGTATTGTTAAAATTTCTTACCAGAAAACAAGTGGCCCCGAGTTGTAAAGGCGTGCCTGTGACTCGCAGCAGGAATTGAATGTAACTCACCTGTGTGAAGTTAGCTACAATAAAAAAACAACCGGGGAAATATGCGGTTCGACTTCAAAATAAAAGTTTCCCATTTGAAATCGATTCAAAAACGGATACAAATAGTGGAATTATGACACATTTGGACGAATTAATTCTAAAATAGTTTGGAATGTTGTTATAAATATATATCTTTTTAAATAGAATCATTAATTTGACACAAAACAGTATAGATCTGTTGAAATATGTAGATTTATTAGACTTGTAAATTGCATTGTGGGCCATACTTCAATATGTTGCTAGCTTCACACAGGTCTCACTCCCGCCCTCCGCTGGACTGGGTCATGGCTAGACGGTATCCATCTTTTGTCAAATGAACGTCAAAAGTAGTTGTTTATTGCATTTCAGCTAACCCTAACCCTTTTCCCAAACTAACCCTAATTCTCATAACCTGCTACGTTATTTCTCATAACCTGCTGCGTTAATTATCCTAACCTACTACGAAGTCAAAGCTCACGTTAACTTGACATGGATCCATTCTAGCCATTATGGCGGCCGTACCAGGAGGGCATGCCAGGGGGGGACATACTTCGCAGTATAAAGGACATAACCTTAACTATAAAACGAATGCATACCAGTTCAACATTTTAGCCAGAGCTGGAGATTAAATGAAACTTTACTCACAGAGTTTCTAAACCTAAACCAGCACCCACCCGTAGCACGCGCTCCAGCAGGTATATTTCAACGGTCACCCCCAAAGCCAATTCCTCTTTGGCTGCCTTTCCTTCCAGTTCTCTGCTGCCAATGACTGGAACGAACTGCAAAAATCACTGCAGCTGGAGACTCATATCCCCCTCACTAGCTTTAAGCCCCAGCTGTCAGAGCAGCTCACATATCACAGCACCTGTACATAGCCCATCTGTAAACAGCCCATTATATACCTCATTCCCATACTGTTATTTATTTTGCTCCTTCTCACCCAAGTATCTCTACTTGCACATTAATCTTCTGCACATCTATCACTCCAGTGTTGAATTTCTAATTACTGCGCCAATATGGCCTATTTATTGCCTTACCTCATTTGCACACACTGTATATAGACTTTTTTCTATTGTGTTATTGACTGTATGTTTGTTTACTCCATGTGTAACTCTGTGTTGTTGTTTGTGTCGCACTGCTTTGCTTTGTCTTGGCCAGGTCTCAGTTGTAAATGAGAACATGTTCTCAACTAGCCTACCTAGTTAGATAAAGGTGTTCTCAACTAGTCTACCTGGTTAAATAAAGGTGTTCTCAACTAGCCTACCTGGTTAAATAAAGGTGTTCTCAACTAGCCTACCTGGTTAAATAAAGGTGTTCTCAACCCTCCTACCTGGTTAAATAAAGGTGAAATAAACATAAATAAAACATTGCTTTACTCATCCATGTCTCGATTCCCCCTCATAATTATTTTTTTAAATTCCAATTTCAAATTACAACACAATAACAAATAAATATAAGACATCAACTACAAATATATGTTATTCTTATGAAACAAATAAACAAATAATAAATAAACAAAAATAAAACATCGTCAACATTTTTATTGTTTACAAACCCCTTTCATTAAATGCGTCAGAGGGCCTGTTCGGCCAATCGGAGGGCTAGAAGGGAAGCGGGAAGTGACGTACGAAAACAAACGGCAAAGATGGCGTCAAATTCACAACGGATATCGAGACAAACATCTGTAAGTTTCTCTTTAAACGTACTCTACTTGTTTGTTACTTCATCGCCACCGGGTTGTATAAAGTCTAAAACATTATTGTCATTTCAGAAGTTCTTACATTTTTGTTGTCTAAAATGTACTTATTTGAACCAATCTCGACTATCGACCGTCTTGTTTCGGGCAGAGCGGTCTTGCTGGCAAGGCAACGTTAACTAAGCAACGTAACGTTTAACTCGGTTATCTCAAGGGTCTCTGACTAGCAGACAAACTATCAGCGGGTTTACTGTCAAGCCAGAGAGGGAGCTATCCGATATAGTTAGCCAACCAATGCCCAATCCTCTTTGCTTCAATACTTCGTCATTTTTTAATTTTTTTTTCGTTTACCTGCGAACTAGATATTCTCATACTAGTGTGATCTATTTAGTTAACCTTAACTAGTAAGTTAGTAGCTGGCTAGTTTAGCTCATCGCCTTCACTTGTAAGGTAAACAAAACATCATTGTGTTTCCAAGGTTACAAAATAGGCTTTTAGCTAATCAAATATTTGCATTATTGGCTGTGTATTATACACTCTCAGGGGACAACAGACTATAATCAGTAAGTCTGGACAGAGTATCCTCTCTGACCTGACATTATGCCAACGGAAAGACCGGCGGCAGTCACTTCGGAGCGGCTCCGGTATCATGACCGACCCAGACGGAAGGACAGTGGGCAGTCCAAGCCCTCCCTGCGGGCCTCACACCCCCGATCAGCAGCTACTGCAGCCAAGTGCTGCGAGGATGAGATCAACAGGTACGGAGGAACCTTTTATCTACCAGAGGACAAAATATGTTTTAAATGTAAATATAATAGTTTTTTTTTTTGAGATGATTGAATACACAGATAGACAGTTGTGTAAAGTCAACACATATTTAATGTTCATAGTTACGGATGCATGCCAATAACCTAGATGTTTACACACAGATAAATGCAATTCTAACTGTAGTTTCTCTGTGTTTCAGACTGAAAGAGATTATCTGTGCTCTGCAGGCTGAGCGTCAGCAACAGCGCTCCAGGGAAGAGGAGGGGGACAGGCTGGGGGTTGTTGGACAGGAACCGCGGGGGCCCGAGCAGCTACGATGGAGGGTCAACCAGCTGGAGAGAGACAAGCTGGAACTAACCTCCAAACACAACGAGCAGGTACTGTAGACCTACCCTTACATTTATAACACAATATCAATACTACTGTATAATAACTACACAATACAACACAATATCAATACTACTGTATAATAACTACACAATACAACACAATATCAATACTACTATATAATAACACACTACAATATCAATACTACTGTATCATAACTACACACTACAACACAATATCAATACTACTGTATAATAACTACACAATACAACACAATGAACAGGTACTGTAGACCTACCCTTATATTTATAACACAATATCAATACTACTGTATAATAACTACACAATACAACACAATATCAATACTACTGTATAATAACTACTCAATACAACACAATGAACAGGTACTGTAGACCTACCCTTACATTTATAACACAATATCAATACTACTGTATAATAACTACACAATACAACGCAATTACACTGCTATGTACAGTACCAGTCAAAAGTTTGGACACACCTACTCATTCCAGGGTTCCTTCTTTATTTTTACTATTTTCTACATTGTAGAATAAGAGTGAAGACATCAAAACTATGAAATAACACAAATGGAATCATGTAGTAACCTAAAAAGTGTTAAACATATAAAAATATATTTTAGATTCTTCAAAGTAGCCACCCTTTGCCTTGATGGCAGTTTTTCACACTCTTGACATTCTCTCAACCAGCTTCATGAGGTAGTCACCTTGCTGCTTGGTTCCTCAACTTCGGTGGTCGGGTTAGCAGGCTGCTCGGTGAGCTCAGCTTCGCAAATCGACATGGCGGTCCTCTGTTTCTTTGCTCTTGGCGGTGCCCTGACATTTTCCAGAATAGTCCGATATAATTATTCAGCTCGCGGCTAACAAAAACGTGTCTGGTGAAATAGGTGTTCATTTCCAGCCCTGAGTGTGTGCTGATGGGATTTATTACGACGGCCCCCGTATGAACCTCTAGTTTGATACACATTGAAACGGGTAGGGAGCCAACTGGGACCGTCTCACTGTCCTATCACCCAAAGTTTCCTCCACCCTTCCCCTCCAGGTATCCTCTCTAGAGGGCCAGGTGGCCAGGCTGAGAGCAGCAGTGGAGAGAGGAGAGGCACAGAGACAGACTCTTGAGTACGATATGGCTGTAGTCAGGAAGGAGGCTGGAGTGGAGAGAAGTAACCTCCAGGAAAACATGGCTGCTCTCTGCAGTCAGAATGAACAACTCATGGGTAAGTAGTAATCGCCTGTCTGGAGTAATCATTTTGTTGTTAGATGGTATATCTGGTCTGTGTGTATCTAACATAACAGTGGATCCCTCTCTCTTGTTGTTAGATGGTATATCTGGTCTGTGTGTATCTAACGTAACAGGGGTAAAAGTGGATCCATCCAGAGAACTGTATATAATAACAAGATGCTAATGTCTCCCCCCTAACAATGGGAGCCCAAAATAAGCCCATAGAAACGCATTGGACAGATTTTGGACAGATTTTGGGGAGAGTGAAACCTCTCGCTTCGCCTCTTCCTCTCTTATCTGTCTGAGCCCCCCCCAAAAAACTGCCTCAATGGATTATGGTCATTGTAGTTAATGACCACGTTTCTGCCCTGAACTAGGTTGAATATTTACTTAATGAAAACTACAACTCCCTTCAGCCCAGCATCTCACATAATTCTGGACATGATTTCTCTCTAGAGAAATGGCACGTTGGGCGCACATAAAAACACAGAGCTAAAGGAAATTCAAGTAATTGAACCGACGTCAGTCAATGAGTTGTTTAATTACCAGAAAAAATATATATATGTCTTAGTCACTCAGCACTACAGATTGATTTTGAGTATTTTAGTGTGTATTGATTGATGATGATGGTGTGAATGTCTGTATCAATGCTGTGTGTGTGTGTGTGTGTGTGTGTGTTTGTGGTGTGGTGTGTGTGTGTGTGTCTCTGTGTGTGTATCTATCCATGTGTCAGAGCTGCAGCAGAGAGTGTGTGTCCTTCAGAAGGCTCTGGAGATAACGCGGATGGCCCGGGAAGAGGACCAGCATGCATTGCAACAGGAAGTGGAGGAGCGGGACGGACTGGTGCTGAGCGCTAACACAGAGAATGATCAGCTCACCGCTGAGAACAAACACATACATACCTTGCTGCAGGTAACACACACACACACACACACACACACACACACACACACACACACACACACACACACCCTGCTGTAGGGAACACACACACACACACACACACACACACACACCCTGCTGTAGGGAACACACACACACACACACACACACACACACACACACACACACACACACACACACACACACACACACACACACACACACACACACCCTGCTGTAGGGAACACACACACACACACACACACACACACACACACACACACACACACACACACACACACACACACACACACACACACACACACACACACACACACACACACACACACACACACACACACACACACACACAGCATTGATACAGACATTCACACCATCATCATCGTCATCAATCCCTGTTGTAGGTAACACACACACCCTGCTGTAGGTAACACACACCCTGCTGTAGGTAACACACCCTGCTGTAGGGAACACACACACCCTGCTGTAAGTAACACACCCTGCTGTAGGGAACACACACACACCCTGCTGTAGGTAACACACACCCTGCTGTAGGGAACACACACACCCTGCTGTAGGGAACACACACCCTGCTGTAGGTAACACACACACACCCTGCTGTAGGTAACACACACACCCTGCTGTAGGGAACACACACTCTGCTGTAGGTAACACACACCCTGCTGTAGGTAACACACACACCCTGCTGTAGGTAACACACACACCCTGCTGTAGGGAACACACACTCTGCTGTAGGTAACACACACCCTGCTGTAGGTAACACACACACACCCTGCTGTAGGTAACACACACACCCTGCTGTAGGGAACACACACCCTGCTGTAGGTAACACACACCCTGCTGTAGGGAACACACACACACACACCCTGCTGTAGGGAACACACACCCTGCTGTAGGTAACACACACCCTGCTGTAGGGAACACACACCCTGCTGTAGGTAACACACACCCTGCTGTAGGTAACACACACACCCTGCTGTAGGGAACACACACCCTGCTGTAGGTAACACACACCCTGCTGTAGGTAACACACACCCTGCTGTAGGGAACACACACACCCTGCTGTAGGGAACACACACACCCTGCTGTAGGTAACACACACCCTGCTGTAGGTAACACACACACCCTGCTGTAGGTAACACACACCCTGCTGTAGGGAACACACACACCCTGCTGTAGGGAACACACACCCTGCTGTAGGGAACACACACACCCTGCTGTAGGGAACACACACACCCTGCTGTAGGGAACACACACCCTGCTGTAGGTAACACACACCCTGCTGTAGGGAACACACACACCCTGCTGTAGGGAACACACACACCCTGCTGTAGGGAACACACACACACCCTGCTGTAGGGAACACACACCCTGCTGTAGGTAACACACACCCTGCTGTAGGTAACACACACACCCTGCTGTAGGGAACACACACACCCTGCTGTAGGGAACACACACACTGCTGTAGGGAACACACACACCCTGCTGTAAGTAACACACACACCCTGCTGTAGGTAACACACACACACCCTGCTGTAGGGAACACACACCCTGCTGTAGGGAACACACACACCCTGCTGTAAGTAACACACACACCCTGCTGTAGGTAACACACACACACCCTGCTGTAGGTAACACACACACCCTGCTGTAAGTAACACACACACCCTGCTGTAAGTAACACACACACCCTGCTGTAAGTAACACACACACGCTGCTGTAGGGAACACACACCCTGCTGTAGGGAACACACACCCTGCTGTAGGTAACACACACACCCTGCTGTAGGTAACACACACACCCTGCTGTAAGTAACACACACACCCTGCTGTAGGGAACACACACACCCTGCTGTAGGTAACACACACCCTGCTGTAGGTAACACACACCCTGCTGTAGGTAACACACACACCCTGCTGTAGGGAACACACACCCTGCTGTAGGTAACACACACACCCTGCTGTAGGGAACACACACCCTGCTGTAGGTAACACACACACCCTGCTGTAGGTAACACACACACCCTGCTGTAGGTAACACACACACCCTGCTGTAGGGAACACACACCCTGCTGTAGGTAACACACACACCCTGCTGTAGGGAACACACACCCTGCTGTAGGTAACACACACACCCTGCTGTAGGTAACACACACACCCTGCTGTAGGGAACACACACCCTGCTGTAGGTAACACACACACCCTGCTGTAGGGAACACACACCCTGCTGTAGGTAACACACACACACCCTGCTGTAGGGAACACACACACCCTGCTGTAGGTAACACACACACACCCTGCTGTAGGGAACACACACCCTGCTGTAGGTAACACACACACCCTGCTGTAGGGAACACACACCCTGCTGTAGGGAACACACACCCTGCTGTAGGTAACACACACCCTGCTGTAGGTAACACACACACCCTGCTGTAGGGAACACACACCCTGCTGTAAGTAACACACACACCCTGCTGTAGGTAACACACACCCTGCTGTAGGTAACACACACACCCTGCTGTAGGGAACACACACCCTGCTGTAGGTAACACACACACACCCTGCTGTAGGTAACACACACCCTGCTGTAGGTAACACACACCCTGCTGTAGGGACAACACACCCTGCTGTAGGGAACACACACCCTGCTGTAGGGAACACACACCCTGCTGTAGGTAACACACACCCTGCTGTAGGTAACACACACACCCTGCTGTAAGTAACACACACACCCTGCTGTAAGTAACACACACACCCTGCTGTAAGTAACACACACACCCTGCTGTAAGTAACACACACACCCTGCTGTAGGTAACACACACACCCTGCTGTAGGGAACACACACACCCTGCTGTAGGTAACACACACACCCTGCTGTAGGGAACACACACCCTGCTGTAGGTAACACACACACCCTGCTGTAGGTAACACACACACCCTGCTGTAAGTAACACACACACCCTGCTGTAAGTAACACACACACCCTGCTGTAAGTAACACACACACGCTGCTGTAGGGAACACACACCCTGCTGTAGGTAACACACACACCCTGCTGTAAGTAACACACACACCCTGCTGTAAGTAACACACACACCCTGCTGTAAGTAACACACACACGCTGCTGTAGGGAACACACACCCTGCTGTAGGGAACACACACACCCTGCTGTAAGTAACACACACACCCTGCTGTAGGGAACACACACCCTGCTGTAGGTAACACACACACCCTGCTGTAGGGAACACACACCCTGCTGTAGGTAACACACACACCCTGCTGTAGGGAACACACACACACCCTGCTGTAGGTAACACACACACCCTGCTGTAGGTAACACACACACCCTGCTGTAGGGAACACACACCCTGCTGTAGGTAACACACACCCTGCTGTAGGTAACACACACACCCTGCTGTAGGTAACACACACCCTGCTGTAGGTAACACACACCCTGCTGTAGGTAACACACACCCTGCTGTAGGGAACACACACCCTGCTGTAGGTAACACACACCCTGCTGTAGGTAACACACACCCTGCTGTAGGTAACTCACACACACCCTGCTGTAGGGAACACACACCCTGCTGTAGGTAACACACACCCTGCTGTAGGTAACACACACACCCTGCTGTAGGGAACACACACACACCCTGCTGTAGGTAACACACACACCCTGCTGTAAGTAACACACACACCCTGCTGTAGGTAACACACACCCTGCCTTAGGGAACACACACCCTGCTGTAGGTAACACACACCCTGCCTTAGGGAACACACACCCTGCTGTAGGGAACACACACCCTGCTGTAGGTAACACACACCCTGCTGTAGGTAACACACCCTGCTGTAGGTAACACACCCTGCTGTAGGGAACACACACACCCTGCTGTAGGGAACACACACACCCTGCTGTAGGGAACACACACACCCTGCTGTAGGGAACACACACACCCTGCTGTAGGGAACACACACCCTGCTGTAGGGAACACACACCCTGCTGTAGGGAACACACACACACCCTGCTGTAGGTAACACACACCCTGCTGTAGGGAACACACACACACCCTGCTGTAGGTAACACACACCCTGCTGTAGGTAACACACACCCTGCTGTAGGTAACACACACCCTGCTGTAGGGAACACACACACACACCCTGCTGTAGGGAACACACACACACCCTGCTGTAGGGAACACACACACACCCTGCTGTAGGGACCACACACACCCTGCTGTAGGGAACACACACTCTGCCTTAGGGAACACACACCCTGCTGTAGGGAACACACACTCTGCCTTAGGGAACACACACCCTGCTGTAGGTAACACACACCCTGCTGTAGGGAACACACACACACACCCTGCTGTAGGGAACACACACACACCCTGCTGTAGGGAACACACACACCCTGCTGTAGGGAACACACACACCCTGCTGTAGGGAACACACACACCCTGCTGTAGGGAACACACACCCTGCTGTAGGTAACACACACCCTGCTGTAGGGAACACACACACACACCCTGCTGTAGGGAACACACACACACCCTGCTGTAGGGAACACACACACCCTGCTGTAGGGAACACACACACCCTGCTGTAGGGAACACACACACCCTGCTGTAGGGAACACACACCCTGCTGTAGGGAACACACACACACCCTGCTGTAGGTAACACACACCCTGCTGTAGGTAACACACACCCTGCTGTAGGTAACACACACCCTGCTGTAGGGAACACACACACACACCCTGCTGTAGGGAACACACACACACCCTGCTGTAGGGAACACACACACACCCTGCTGTAGGGACCACACACACCCTGCTGTAGGGAACACACACTCTGCCTTAGGGAACACACACCCAGCTGTAGGTAACACACATAGAAACAACGTGCCATTGGACTTCTGTTTTAAATATGTTTAAATATGTTTTAAATATGTTTTCATGAAAAGTGTTGGTTTGGAGATGGTTTAAGTGAAAAGTTTGCTGGTATGGCATCACCGTAAGAGAATGATTAAAACATATGTCACAGACATTCAGGTCAGTGACGACTCCTGGTAGTTCGGTCGACTCCTGGTAGTTCGGTCGACTCCTGGTAGTTCGGTCGACTCCTGGTAGTTCGGTCGACTCCTGGTAGTTCGGTCGACTCCTGGTAGTTCGGTCGACTCCTGGTAGTTCGGTCGACTCCTGGTAGTTCGGTCGACTCCTGGTAGTTCGGTGTTGAGATACAGCTGGACTGACCTCTAGTGGGCATTTAGAAGGCAAACAGGACACAGTAAAATACATTCATTTGGTGGGCTTCGATCAAAACAGTCACAATGACAATTTGTTGTTATTGTTGAATATTAACCCTTTGTTAACCCCCTCCCTCACCCCCTCTGTCCCGTTCTCCCACTTCTTCCTCCCCTCACCTCTCCCTCCCTCACCCCCTCTGTCCCACTTCTCCCACTTCTTCCTCCCCTCCCCTCACCTCTCCCTCCCTCACCCCCAGGATCAGGAGGAGACTCTGCAGGAGCTGAAGAGGAGGATGGGGGAGGTGCAGAGAGAGAGGGAGAGAGACGGGGAGGCACTACGACGTCAAACCAGCGAACTGGGCTACATCACAGAGCGAGAGGAGAGAATGAAGAAAGAACTAGAGGTGAGTGAGGGAGGGAGAAACCAACAGAACCATCCTACAGGAAGTCAACACTCTAGAAACCAACATAGAACCATCCTACAGGAAGTCAACACTCTAGAAACCAACATAGAACCATCCTACAGAGAGTCAACCCTCTAGAAACCAACATAGAACCATCCTAGAGAGTCAACACCCTAGAAACCAACATAGAACCATCCTAGAGAGTCAACACTCTAGAAACCAACATAGAACCATCCTACAGGAAGTCAACACTCTAGAAACCAACATAGAACCATCCTACAGGAAGTCAACACTCTAGAAACCAACATAGAACCATCATAGAGAGTCAACACCCTAGAAACCAACATAGAACCACCCCACAGAGAGTCAACACTCTAGAAACCAACATAGAACCATCCTACAGGAAGTCAACACTCTAGAAACCAACATAGAACCATCCTAGAGAGTCAACACTCTAGAAACCAACATAGAACCATCCTACAGGAAGTCAACACTCTAGAAACCAACATAGAACCATCCTACAGGAAGTCAACACTCTAGAAACCAACATAGAACCATCCTAGAGAGTCAACACTCTAGAAACCAACATAGAACCATCCTAGAGAGTCAACACTCTAGAAACCAACATAGAACCACCCTACAGAGAGTCAACCCTCTAGAAACCAACATAGAACCATCCTAGAGAGTCAACACTCTAGAAACCAACATAGAACCATCCTAGAGAGTCAACACTCTAGAAACCAACATAGAACCATCCTACAGAGAGTCAACACTCTAGAAACCAACATAGAACCATCCTAGAGAGTCAACACTCTAGAAACCAACATAGAACCACCCTACAGAGAGTCAACCCTCTAGAAACCAACATAGAACCATCCTAGAGAGTCAACACTCTAGAAACCAACATAGAACCACCCTACAGAGAGTCAACCCTCTAGAAACCAACATAGAACCATCCTAGAGAGTCAACACTCTAGAAACCAACATAGAACCATCCTAGAGAGAGTCAACACTCTAGAAACCAACATAGAACCACCCTACAGAGAGTCAACCCTCTAGAAACCAACTTAGAACCATCCTAGAGAGTCAACACTCTAGAAACCAACATAGAACCATCCTAGAGAGTCAACACTCTAGAAACCAACATAGAACCACCCTACAGAGAGTCACCACTCTAGAAACCAACATAGAACCATCCTAGAGAGAGTCAACACTCTAGAAACCAACATAGAACCATCCTACAGGAAGTCAACACTCTAGAAACCAACATAGAACCATCCTACAGAGAGTCAACACTCTAGAAAGCAACATAGAGATTTCAAATAGAGTGTGTTTGTGTGTTCCTCAGACCGCCCTACAGAGAGTCAAGACTCTAGAAAGCAACATAGAGATTTCAAATAGAGTGTTTGTGTGTTCCTCAGACCGCCCTACAGAGAGTCAAGACTCTAGAAAGCAACATAGAGATTTCAAATAGAGTGTGTTTGTGTGTTCCTCAGACCGCCCTACAGAGAGTCAAGACTCTAGAAACCAACATAGAGATTTCAAATAGAGTGTTTGTGTGTTCCTCAGACCGCCCTACAGAGAGTCAAGACTCTAGAAACCAACATAGAGTCTGAGAGAGCTGCTCACCTGGAGTCTAAATTCAACTCTGAGATCATACAGGTAAAACACACACCTCTTTAATGTGTATTCTGTGTAACGCGACTGAACCAGTAGCGACTGAACCGGCTGCTGGTTTCAGATCATTACCACCCTCCACTGTCGTTGTGCTGTTTATCAAAGAGCTGAACACCAGCAAGAGTCCAGCCGCACCGGAGCTGAACCCTGTAGCTGAACCCTGTAGCTGAACCCTGTAGCTGAACCCTGTAGCTGAACCCTGTAGCTGAACTCTGTAGCTGAACCCTGTAGCTGAACCCTGTAGCTGAACCCTGTAGCTGAACCCTGTAGCTGAACCCTGTAGCTGAACCCTGTAGCTGAACTCTGTAGCTGAACCCTGTAGCTGAACACCAACAAGAGTCCAGCCGCACCGGAGCTGAACCCTGTAGCTGAACCCTGTAGCTGAACCCTGTAGCTGAACCCTGTAGCTGAACCCTGTAGCTGAACCCTGTAGCTGAACCCTGTAGCTGAACCCTGGGCCTCTCAATGTGTTTGACTGGGGTTGGGAAGAAGGCAGAAGACCAATTTCCATTCTAAACAAATGGACAATAAACTATCTATTATCCCTCTCCTCCCTCTCTCTCTCTCTCTCCCCCCGCTCTCTTCTCAATACCTCCCTCTCTCTCTCTTCTCAATACCTCCCTCTCTCTCTCTCTCTCCCCCCGCTCTCTTCTCAATACCTCCCTCTCTCTCTCTTCTCAATACCTCCCTCTCTCTCTCTCTCTCCCCCCGCTCTCTTCTCAATACCTCCCTCTCTCTCTCTTCTCAATACCTCCCTCCGCTCTCTTCTCAATACCTCCCTCTCTCTCTCTTCTCAATACCTCCCTCTCTCTCTCTCTCTCTCTCTCTCTCCCCCCGCTCTCTTTTCAATAACTCCCTCTCTCTCTTCTCACTCCCCCATCTTTCTCCTCCTATCTCTTTCCCTCTCCTCTCTCTCTCTCTCTCGCTCTCTCTCTCTCTCTCTCTCTTTCTCTCTCTGTGTCGCTCTCTTTCTCTGTCTCTCTGTATCTCTCCCTCTCTCTCTTCTCACTCCCTGCCTCCCTCTCTCTCTTTCCCTCCCTCTCTCTCTCTCCGCCCTCTCTTTCCCCCAGCTGCGAATCCGTGACCTGGAGGCAGCTCTACAGGTGGAGAAGTGTAGCCAGGCTGAAGCCGTGTCCAGTCTGGACATGATCAAACAACAGTTCAGAGAGGTGGGTAAAACCCAGGCTAAGGAGATGGACCTTACCGTTGTCCTCTTGAGCAAGGCCCTTAACCCCACAACGTGCTCTCCATCGTTGTTCACTGTAACGGACAATAAAGTTGTATTGTTGTATTCTACTGTAGGTGGAGCGAGCCTACAGCATAGAGAGAGACAGGGCACGGGACTCTACTGGCAGACTGGCACAGTAAGTGTCCATCCAAAATGGCACCCGATTATTTTTCTAGTGCAGTCTGGGTATACAGTCAGAAGTTTGGACACACCTACTCATTCATGGGTTTATCTTTATTTTTACTATATATTGTAGAATAATAATGAAGACATCAAAACGATGAATTATTTTAATGTAACCTTTATTTAACTAGGCAAGTCAGTTAAGAATGAATTATTATTTACAATGACGGCCTACACCGGCCAAACCCGGACGACGCTTGGCCAATTGTGCGCCGCCCTATGGGACTCCTAGTCATGGCCGGTTGTGATACAGCCTGGAATCAAACCAGGGTGTCTGTAGTGACGCCTCTAGCACTGAGATGCCTTAGAACGATGCGCCACTCGGGAGCCTTAAATAACACATATGGAATCATAAATGGCCACCCTTTGCCTTGATGACAGCTTTGCACACTCTTGACATTCTCTCAACCAGCTTCATGAGGTAGTCACCTGGAATGCATTTCTATTAACAGGTGCCTTGTTAAAAGTTAATTTGTGGAATTTCTTTCCTTCTCAATGTGTTTGAGCCAATCAGTTGTGTTGTGACAAGGTAGGGGTGGTATACAGAAGATAGCCCTATTTTGTCCATATTATGGCAAGAACAGCTCAAATAAGTGAAGAGAAACGACAGTCCATCTCTACTTTAAGACATGAAGGTCAGTTAATCTGGAAAATATCAAGAACTTTGAAAGTTTCTTCAAGTGCAGTCGGAAAAACCATCAAGCGCTGTGATGAAACAGGCTCTCATGAGGACCGCCACAGGAAAGGAAGACCCAGAGTTACCTCTGCTGCAGAGGATAAGTTCATTAGAGTTACCAGCCTCAGAAATTGCAGACCAAATAAATGCTTCACCGAGTTCAAGTAACAGACACATCTCAACATCAACTGTTCAGACGAGACTGCATGAATCAGGCCTTCATTTTTATTTTTTATTTATCAGTTATTTTACCAGGTAAGTTGACTGAGAACACGTTCTCATTTACAGCAACGACCTGGGGAATAGTTACAGGGGAGAGGAGGGGGATGAATGAGACAATTGTAAACTGGGGATTATTAGGTGACCGTGATGGTTTGAGGGCCAGATTGGGAATTTAGGTCAAATTGCTGCAAAGAAACCTCTACTAAAGGACACCAATAATAAGAAGAGACTTTCTTGGTCCAAGAAACACAAGCAATGGACATTAGACCAGTGGAAATGTTGGTTCCAACCGTCTTGTCTTTGTGAGATGCAGAGTAGGTGAACTGATGATCTCTGCATGTGTGGTTCCCACCGTGAAGCATGGAGGATGAGGTGTGATGGTGCTTTGCTGGTGACACTGTCTGTGATTTATTTATGTAGAATTCAAGGCACACTTAACCAGCATGGCTACCACAGCTTTCTGCAGTGATACACCATCCCATCTGATCTGCGCTTAGTGGGACAATCATTTGTTTTTCAACAGGACAATGACCCAACACACCTCCAGGCTGTGTAAGGGCTATTTGACCAAGAAGGAGAGTGATGGAGTGCTGCATCAGATGACCTGGCCTCCACCATCACCCGACCTCAACCCAATTGAGATGGTTTGGGATGAGTTGGACCGCAGAGTGAAGGAAAAGCAGCCAACAAATGCTCAGCATATGTGGGAACTCCTTCAAGACTGTTGGAAAACATTCCAGGTGAAGCTGGTTGAGAGAATCCCAAGAGTGTGCAAATCTGTCATCAAGGCAAAGGGTGGCTACTTCGAAAATCTAAAATATATTTTGATTTGTTTAACACTTTTTTTGGTTACTACATGATTCCATGTGTGTTATTTCATAGTTTTGATGTCTTCACTATTATTCTACAATGTAGAAAATAGTAAAAAAAATAAAGAACAACCCTGGAATGAGTTGACGTGTCTAAACCTTTGATTGGTACTGTTTATGGCAGTGATACCTGTGAATGAGGTTAACATTGTGTTGTGGTGTGTAGGCTGGAGAAGGACTACCTGAGTTCTAAGGCAGAGTTGAGTGCAGAGTTGGAGAAGGAGAGAAGAACTGCGTCACAAGTCCGAGACCAACTACAGGAACTACACACGCTACACACGCACAGCCTGACACAGCTGGACATGGTAGGAGGATTCACACACACACACTACACACACACACACACACACACACACACACACACACACACACACACACACACACACACACACACGGGGAGGGGAACGACAACTCAAAGAACCACAAGTGTGTCTGAAGGATTGTAAGTGGCAGGTGTTTTTTTTCTCTGTCTCTCTGCTCTCTCTCTGTCTCTGTCTGTCTGCCTCTCTCTCTGTCTCTCTCTGTCTGTCTGCCTCTCTCTCTGCTCTCTCTGTCTGTCTGCCTCTCTCTATTTGTCTGCCTCTCTCTCTGTCTCTCTGCTCTCTCTCTGTCTCTCTGCTCTCTCTCTCTGTCTCTCTCCCTTTCTCTCTTTCTCTGCTCTCTCTGTGTTTAGGCTCGTAAGCGTCAGGTGTTGCTGGAGGAGGAATTTGAGAGCTATCTTATAGAGTTACAACAGCTACTGCAACTACACACCGCTGTAGGGCCCCTCACCGCTGTAGGGCCCCTCACCGCTGTAGGACAACTCACCACAGGTTAGTGTCAGTATGTGTGTTGTAGAAAAGCTAAAACATGGTGCAGAACTAACCATAACCCTCACAGAACGGACCATCACCCTCACAGAACGGACCATCACCCTCACTGTACTGACCATAACCCTCACTGTACTGACCATAACCCTCACTGTACTGACCATAACCCTCACTGTACTGACCATAACCCTCACTGTACTGACCATAACCCTCACTGAACTGACCATAACCCTCACAGAACGGACCATCACCCTCACTGTACTGACCATAACCCTCACTGTACTGACCATAACCCTCACTGTACTGACCATAACCCTCACTGTACTGACCATAACCCTCACTGTACTGACCATAACCCTCACTGTACTGACCATAACCCTCACTGAACGGACCATCACCCTCACTGTACTAACCATAACTCTCACTGTACTGACCATAACCCTCACTGTACTGACCATAACCCTCACTGTACTGACCATAACCCTCACTGTACTGACCATAACCCTCACTGTACTGACCATAACCCTCACTGTACTGACCATAACCCTCACTGTACTGACCATAACCCTCACAGAACGGACCATCACCCTCACTGTACTGACCATAACCCTCACAGAACTGACCATAACCCTCACTGTACTGACCATAACCCTCACTGTACTGACCATAACCCTCACTGTACTGACCATAACTCTCACTGTACTGACCATAACCCTCACAGAACGGACCATCACCCTCACTGTACTGACCATCACCCTCACTGAACTGACCATAACCCTCACTGTACTGACCATAACCCTCACAGAACGGACCATAACCCTCACTGTACTGACCATAACCCTCACAGAACGGACCATCACCCTCACTGTACTGACCATAACCCTCACTGTACTGACCATGACCCTCACTGTACTGACCATAACCCTCACTGTACTGACCATAACCCTCACTGTACTGACCATAACCCTCACTGTACTGACCATAACCCTCACTGTACTGACCATAACCCTCACAGAACGGACCATAACCCTCACTGTACTGACCATAACCCTCACTGTACTGACCATAACCCTCACTGTACTGACCATAACCCTCACTGTACTGACCATAACCCTCACTGTACTGACCATACCCCTCACTGTACTGACCATAACCCTCACTGTACTGACCATAACCCTCACTGTACTGACCATAACCCTCACTGTACTGACCATAACCCTCACTGTACTGACCATAACCCTCACTGTACTGACCATAACCCTCACTGTACTGACCATAACCCTCACTGTACTGACCATAACCCTCACTGTACTGACCATAACCCTCACTGAACTGACCATAACCCTCACTGTACTGACCATAACCCTCACAGAACGGACCATCACCCTCACTGTACTGACCATAACCCTCACAGAACGGACCATCACCCTCACTGTACTGACCATAACCCTCACTGAACTGACCATAACCCTCACTGTACTGACCATAACCCTCACTGTACTGACCACAACCCTCGCTGTACTGACCATAACCCTCACTGTACTGACCACAACCCTCACTGTACTGACCATAACCCTCACTGTACTGACCATAACCCTCACTGTACTGACCATAACCCTCACAGAACGGACCATCACCCTCACTGAACATCACCCTCACTGAACTGACCATAACCCTCACTGTACTGACCATAACCCTCACTGTACTGACCATAACCCTCACAGAACGGACCATCACCCTCACTGTACTGACCATCACCCTCACTGTACTGACCATAACCCTCACAGAACGGACCATAACCCTCACAGAACGGACCATCACCCTCACTGTACTGACCATAACCCTCACAGAACGGACCATCACCCTCACTGTACTGACCATAACCCTCACTGTACTGACCATAACCCTCACTGTACTGACCATAACCCTCACAGAACGGACCATAACCCTCACTGTACTGACCATAACCCTCACTGTACTGACCATAACCCTCACTGTACTGACCATAACCCTCACAGAACGGACCATAACCCTCACTGTACTGACCATAACCCTCACTGTACTGACCATAACCCTCACTGTACTGACCATAACCCTCACTGTACTGACCATAACCCTCACTGTACTGACCATAACCCTCACTGTACTAACCATAACCCTCACTGTACTGACCATAACCCTCACTGTACTGACCATAACCCTCACTGTACTGACCATAACCCTCACTGTACTGACCATAACCCTCACTGTACTGACCATAACCCTCACTGTACTGACCATAACCCTCACTGTACTGACCATAACCCTCACTGTACTGACCATAACCCTCACTGTACTGACCATAACCCTCACTGTACTGACCATAACCCTCACTGTACTAACCATAACCCTCACTGTACTGACCATAACCCTCACTGTACTGACCATAACCCTCACTGTACTGACCATAACCCTCACTGAACGGACCATCACCCTCACTGTACTGACCATAACCCTCACTGTACTGACCATAACCCTCACTGTACTGACCATAACCCTCACTGTACTGACCATAACCCTCACTGTACTGACCATAACCCTCACTGTACTGACCATAACCCTCACAGAACGGACCATAACCCTCACTGTACTGACCATAACCCTCACAGAACGGACCATCACCCTCACTGTACTGACCATCACCCTCACTGTACTGACCATAACCCTCACTGAACTGACCATAACCCTCACAGAACGGACCATCACCCTCACTGTACTGACCATCACCCTCACTGTACTGACCATCACCCTCACTGTACTGACCATCACCCTCACTGTACTGACCATCACCCTCACTGTACTGACCACAACCCTCACTGTACTGACCATAACCCTCACTGTACTAACCATAACCCTCACTGTACTGACCATAACCCTCACTGTACTAACCATAACCCTCACTGTACTGACCATAACCCTCACTGTACTGACCATAACCCTCACTGTACTAACCATAACCCTCACTGTACTAACCATAACCCTCACTGTACTGACCATAACCCTCACTGTACTGACCATAACCCTCACTGTACTAACCATAACCCTCACTGTACTAACCATAACCCTCACTGTACTGACCATAACCCTCACTGTACTAACCATAACCCTCACTGTACTGACCATGACCCTCACTGTACTGACCATAACCCTCACTGTACTGACCATAACCCTCACTGTACTGACCATAACCCTCACTGTACTGACCATAACCCTCACTGTACTGACCATAACCCTCACAGAACGGACCATAACCCTCACTGTACTGACCATAACCCTCACTGTACTGACCATAACCCTCACTGTACTGACCATAACCCTCACTGTACTGACCATAACCCTCACTGTACTGACCATACCCCTCACTGTACTGACCATAACCCTCACTGTACTGACCATAACCCTCACTGTACTGACCATAACCCTCACTGTACTGACCATAACCCTCACTGTACTGACCATAACCCTCACTGTACTGACCATAACCCTCACTGTACTGACCATAACCCTCACTGTACTGACCATAACCCTCACTGTACTGACCATAACCCTCACTGAACTGACCATAACCCTCACTGTACTGACCATAACCCTCACAGAACGGACCATCACCCTCACTGTACTGACCATAACCCTCACAGAACGGACCATCACCCTCACTGTACTGACCATAACCCTCACTGAACTGACCATAACCCTCACTGTACTGACCATAACCCTCACTGTACTGACCACAACCCTCGCTGTACTGACCATAACCCTCACTGTACTGACCACAACCCTCACTGTACTGACCATAACCCTCACTGTACTGACCATAACCCTCACTGTACTGACCATAACCCTCACAGAACGGACCATCACCCTCACTGAACATCACCCTCACTGAACTGACCATAACCCTCACTGTACTGACCATAACCCTCACTGTACTGACCATAACCCTCACAGAACGGACCATCACCCTCACTGTACTGACCATCACCCTCACTGTACTGACCATAACCCTCACAGAACGGACCATAACCCTCACAGAACGGACCATCACCCTCACTGTACTGACCATAACCCTCACAGAACGGACCATCACCCTCACTGTACTGACCATAACCCTCACTGTACTGACCATAACCCTCACTGTACTGACCATAACCCTCACAGAACGGACCATAACCCTCACTGTACTGACCATAACCCTCACTGTACTGACCATAACCCTCACTGTACTGACCATAACCCTCACAGAACGGACCATAACCCTCACTGTACTGACCATAACCCTCACTGTACTGACCATAACCCTCACTGTACTGACCATAACCCTCACTGTACTGACCATAACCCTCACTGTACTGACCATAACCCTCACTGTACTAACCATAACCCTCACTGTACTGACCATAACCCTCACTGTACTGACCATAACCCTCACTGTACTGACCATAACCCTCACTGTACTGACCATAACCCTCACTGTACTGACCATAACCCTCACTGTACTGACCATAACCCTCACTGTACTGACCATAACCCTCACTGTACTGACCATAACCCTCACTGTACTGACCATAACCCTCACTGTACTAACCATAACCCTCACTGTACTGACCATAACCCTCACTGTACTGACCATAACCCTCACTGTACTGACCATAACCCTCACTGAACGGACCATCACCCTCACTGTACTGACCATAACCCTCACTGTACTGACCATAACCCTCACTGTACTGACCATAACCCTCACTGTACTGACCATAACCCTCACTGTACTGACCATAACCCTCACTGTACTGACCATAACCCTCACAGAACGGACCATAACCCTCACTGTACTGACCATAACCCTCACAGAACGGACCATCACCCTCACTGTACTGACCATCACCCTCACTGTACTGACCATAACCCTCACTGAACTGACCATAACCCTCACAGAACGGACCATCACCCTCACTGTACTGACCATCACCCTCACTGTACTGACCATCACCCTCACTGTACTGACCATCACCCTCACTGTACTGACCATCACCCTCACTGTACTGACCACAACCCTCACTGTACTGACCATAACCCTCACTGTACTAACCATAACCCTCACTGTACTGACCATAACCCTCACTGTACTAACCATAACCCTCACTGTACTGACCATAACCCTCACTGTACTGACCATAACCCTCACTGTACTAACCATAACCCTCACTGTACTAACCATAACCCTCACTGTACTGACCATAACCCTCACTGTACTGACCATAACCCTCACTGTACTGACCATAACCCTCACTGAACTGACCATAACCCTCACTTGCCTCATATCATCACGTTGTTGAATAAACGTTTCTATTGAAATCACACTGAGATTCTAATTTGGTTTCTGCTATTTGGCTCTTTGCGGTATAAAACGATGTCCTTTCTCTCCTATGTGAAGAAGAGCCTGTTGGAGAGGGAAGAAAGCACAGCCCCTCTACTGTCATGAACATGCTGGGGACAACCCTGACAACATATCAGACCACCCTGGACCAGACTACTACAGAGGTAACCCTCCTAACCCTGACTACATACCAGACCACCCTGGACCAGACTACTACAGAGGTAACCCTCCTAACCCTGACTACATACCAGACCACCCTGGACCAGACTACTACAGAGGTAACCCTCCTAACCCTGACTACATACCAGACCAGACTACTACAGAGGTAACCCTCCTAACCCTGACTACATACCAGACCAGACTACTACAGAGGTAACCCTCCTAACCCTGACTACATACCAGTCCAGACTACTACAGAGGTAACCCTCCTAACCCTGACCACATACCAGACCACCCTGGACCAGACTACTACAGAGGTAACCCTCCTAACCCTGACTACATACCAGACCACCCTGGACCAGACTACTACAGAGGTAACCCTCCTAACCCTGACTACATACCAGACCACCCTGGACCAGACTACTACAGAGGTAACCCTCCTAACCCTGACTACATACCAGACCACCCTGGACCAGACTACTACAGAGGTAACCCTCCTAACCCTGACAACATATCAGACCACCCTGGACCAGACTACTACAGAGGTAACCCTCCTAACCCTGACTACATACCAGACCAGACTACTACAGAGGTAACCCTCCTAACCCTGACTACATACCAGACCAGACTACTACAGAGGTAACCCTCCTAACCCTGACAACATATCAGACCACCCTGGACCAGACTACTACAGAGGTAACCCTCCTAACCCTGACTACATACCAGACCACCCTGGACCAGACTACTACAGAGGTAACCCTCCTAACCCTGACTACATACCAGACCAGACTACTACAGAGGTAACCCTCCTAACCCTGACTACATACCAGACCAGACTACTACAGAGGTAACCCTCCTAACCCTGACTACATACCAGACCACCCTGGACCAGACTACTACAGAGGTAACCCTCCTAACCCTGACTACATACCAGACCACCCTGGACCAGACTACTACAGAGGTAACCCTCCTAACCCTGACTACATACCAGACCACCCTGGGCCAGACTACTACAGAGGTAACCCTCCTAACCCTGACTACATACCAGACCAGACTACTACAGAGGTAACCCTCCTAACCCTGACTACATACCAGACCAGACTACTACAGAGGTAACCCTCCTAACCCTGACTACATACCAGACCACCCTGGACCAGACTACTACAGAGGTAACCCTCCTAACCCTGACTACATACCAGAACACCCTGGACCAGACTACTACAGAGGTAACCCTCCTAACCCTGACTACATACCAGACCAGACTACTACAGAGGTAACCCTCCTAACCCTGACTACATACCAGACCAGACTACTACAGAGGTAACCCTCCTAACCCTGACTACATACCAGACCAGACTACTACAGAGGTAACCCTCCTAACCCTGACTACATACCAGACCAGATTACTACAGAGGTAACCCTCCTAACCCTGACTACATACCAGACCAGACTACTACAGAGGTAACCCTCCTAACCCTGACAACATATCAGACCAGACTACTACAGAGGTAACCCTCCTAACCCTGACAACATATCAGACCACCCTGGACCAGACTACTACAGAGGTAACCCTCCTAACCCTGACTACATACCAGACCAGACTACTACATAGGTAACCCTCCTAACCCTGACCACATACCAGACCACCCTGGACCAGACTACTACAGAGGTAACCCTCCTAACCCTGACCACATACCAGACCACCCTGGACCAGACTACTACAGAGGTAACCCTCCTAACCCTGACAACATATCAGACCACCCTGGACCAGACTACTACAGAGGTAACCCTCCTAACCCTGACTACATACCAGACCAGACTACTACAGAGGTAACCCTCCTAACCCTGACCACATACCAGACCACCCTGGACCAGACTACTACAGAGGTAACCCTCCTGACCCTGACTACATACCAGACCACCCTGGACCAGACTACTACAGAGGTAACCCTCCTAACCCTGACAACATACCAGACCACCCTGGACCAGACTACTACAGAGGTAACCCTCCTAACCCTGACTACATACCAGACCAGACTACTACAGAGGTAACCCTCCTAACCCTGACTACATACCAGACCACCCTGGACCACAGGTCCTGGATCAGCAGAAACAGTCAGAGAGGCTGGTCCAGGAGGTTCAGTGTTGTTATGTTATCAACAGGTCCTGGATCAGCAGAAGCAGTCAGAGAGGCTGGTCCAGGAGGTTCAGTGTTGTTATGTTATCAACAGGTCCTGGATCAGCAGAAGCAGTCAGAGAGGCTGGTCCAGGAGGTTCAGTCCAACCAGCGACTGATGTCAGAACAGAAGAGTCACTTAGAGGTGAGTAGTACTGTCGTTGCTCTTTGGACAGTTCTGCAGTGAAGGTGTCAACCGTCACAGACTGTATGTATTCTTTCTTCTGACATTTAGAATAGGGGCTGCTTGGTGGCCTAGTGGTTAGAGTGTAGGGGCTGCTTGGTGGCCTAGTGGTTAGAGTGTAGGGGCTGCTTGGTGGCCTAGTGGTTAGAGTGTAGGGGCTGCTTGGTGGCCTAGTGGTTAGAGTGTAGGGGCTGCTTGGGGGCCTAGTGGTTAGAGTGTAGAGGCGGTAGGGTGGCCTAGTGGTTAGAGAGTAGGGGCGGTAGGGTGGCCTAGTGGTTAGAGTGTAGGGGCTGCTTGGTGGCCTAGTGGTTAGAATGTAGGGGCTGTTTGGTGGCCTAGTGGTTAGAGTGTAGAGGCGGTAGGGTGGCCTAGTGGTTAGAGTGTAGAGGCTGCTTGGTGGCCTAGTGGTTAGAGTGTAGTGGTTAGAGTGTAGGGGCTGCTTGGTGGCCTAGTGGTTAGAGTGTAGAGGCGGTAGGGTGGCCTAGTGGTTAGAGTGTAGTGGTTAGAGTGTAGGGGCTGCTTGGTGGCCTAGTGGTTAGAGTGTAGTGGTTAGAGTGTAGGGGCTGCTTGGTGGCCTAGTGGTTAGAGTGTAGGGGCTGCTTGGTGGCCTAGTGGTTAGAGTGTAGTGGTTAGAGTGTAGGGGCTGCTTGGTGGCCTAGTGGTTAGAGTGTAGGGGCTGCTTGGTGGCCTAGTGGTTAGAGTGTAGAGGCGGTAGGGTGGCCTAGTGGTTAGAGTGTAGTGGTTAGAGTGTAGGGGCTGCTTGGTGGCCTAGTGGTTAGAGTGTAGGGGCTGCTTGGTGGCCTAGTGGTTAGAGTGTAGGGGCTGCTTGGTAGCCTAGTGGTTAGAGTGTAGGGGCTGCTTGGTAGCCTAGTGGTTAGAGTGTAGGGGCTGCTTGGTGGTCTAGTGGTTAGAGTGTAGGGCCTGCTTGGTGGCCTAGTGGTTAGAGTGTAGGGGCTGCTTGGTAGCCTAGTGGTTAGAGTGTAGGGGCTGCTTGGTGGCCTAGTGGTTAGAGTGTAGAGGCGGTAGGGTGGCCTAGTGGTTAGAGTGGAGGGGCTGCTTGGTGGCCTAGTGGTTAGAGTGTAGAGGCGGTAGGGTGGCCTAGTGGTTAGAGTGTAGGGGCTGCTTGGTGGCCTAGTGGTTAGAGTGTAGAGGCTGTAGGGTGGCCTAGTGGTTAGAGTGTAGGGGCTGCTTGGTGGCCTAGTGGTTAGAGTGTAGTGGCTGTAGGGTGGCCTAGTGGTTAGAGTGTAGAGGCGGTAGGGTGGCCTAGTGGTTAGAGTGTAGGGGCTGCTTGGTGGCCTAGTGGTTAGAGTGTAGAGGCTGTAGGGTGGCCTAGTGGTTAGAGTGTAGGGGCTGCTTGGTGGCCTAGTGGTTAGAGTGTAGGGGCTGCTTGGTGGCCTAGTAGTTAGAGTGTAGTGGTTAGAGTGTAGGGGCTGCTTGGTGGCCTAGTGGTTAGAGTGTAGAGGCTGCTTGGTGGCCTAGTGGTTAGAGTGTAGGGGCTGCTTGGTGGCCTAGTGGTTAGAGTGTAGAGGCTGTTTGGTGGCCTAGTGGTTAGAGTGTAGTGGTTAGAGTGTAGGGGCTGCTTGGTGGCCTAGTGGTTAGAGTGTAGAGGCTGCTTGGTGGCCTAGTGGTTAGAGTGTAGGGGCTGCTTGGTGGCCTAGTGGTTAGAGTGTAGAGGCGGTAGGGTGGCCTAGTGGTTAGAGTGTAGGGGCTGCTTGGTGGCCTAGTGGTTAGAGTGTAGAGGCGGTAGGGTGGCCTAGTGGTTAGAGTGTAGGGGCTGTTTGGTGGCCTAGTGGTTAGAGTGTAGGGGCTGCTTGGTGGCCTAGTGGTTAGAGTGTAGGGGCTGCTTGGTGGCCTAGTGGTTAGAGTGTAGGGGCTGCTTGGTGGCCTAGTGGTTAGAGTGTAGGGGCTGCTTGGTAGCCTAGTGGTTAGAGTGTAGGGGCTGCTTGGTGGTCTAGTGGTTAGAGTGTAGGGCCTGCTTGGTGGCCTAGTGGTTAGAGTGTAGGGGCTGCTTGGTAGCCTAGTGGTTAGAGTGTAGTGGTTAGAGTGTAGAGGCTGCTTGGTAGCCTAGTGGTTAGAGTGTAGGGGCTGCTTGGTGGTCTAGTGGTTAGAGTGTAGGGCCTGCTTGGTGGCCTAGTGGTTAGAGTGTAGGGGCTGCTTGGTAGCCTAGTGGTTAGAGTGTAGGGGCTGCTTGGTGGCCTAGTGGTTAGAGTGTAGGGGCTGCTTGGTGGCCTAGTGGTTAGAGTGTAGAGGCGGTAGGGTGGCCTAGTGGTTAGAGTGGAGGGGCTGCTTGGTGGCCTAGTGGTTAGAGTGTAGTGGTTAGAGTGTAGGGGCTGCTTGGTGGCCTAGTGGTTAGAGTGTAGAGGCGGTAGGGTGGCCTAGTGGTTAGAGTGTAGGGGCTGCTTGGTGGCCTAGTGGTTAGAGTGTAGAGGCGGTAGGGTGGCCTAGTGGTTAGAGTGTAGGGGCTGCTTGGTGGCCTAGTGGTTAGAGTGTAGAGGCTGCTTGGTGGCCTAGTGGTTAGAGTGTAGAGGCGGTAGGGTGGCCTAGTGGTTAGAGTGTAGGGGCTGCTTGGTGGCCTAGTGGTTAGAGTGTAGAGGCTGTAGGGTGGCCTAGTGGTTAGAGTGTAGAGGCAGTAGGGTGGCCTAGTGGTTAGAGTGTAGAGGCTGCTTGGTGGCCTAGTGGTTAGAGTGTAGAGGCTGTAGGGTGGCCTAGTGGTTAGAGTGTAGAGGCTGTAGGGTGGCCTAGTGGTTAGAGTGTAGAGGCTGTAGGGTGGCCTAGTGGTTAGAGTGTAGAGGCTGTAGGGTGGCCTAGTGGTTAGAGTGTAGAGGCTGCTTGGTGGCCTAGTGGTTAGAGTGTAGGGGCTGTAGGGTGGCCTAGTGGTTAGAGTGTAGGGGCTGTAGGGTGGCCTAGTGGTTAGAGTGTAGAGGCTGCTTGGTGGCCTAGTGGTTAGAGTGTAGAGGCAGTAGGGTGGCCTAGTGGTTAGAGTGTAGAGGCTGTAGGGTGGCCTAGTGGTTAGAGTGTAGAGGCTGTAGGGTGGCCTAGTGGTTAGAGTGTAGAGGCTGTAGGGTGGCCTAGTGGTTAGAGTGTAGAGGCTGCTTGGTGGCCTAGTGGTTAGAGTGTAGAGGCTGTAGGGTGGCCTAGTGGTTAGAGTGTAGAGGCTGCTTGGTGGCCTAGTGGTTAGAGTGTAGAGGCAGTAGGGTGGCCTAGTGGTTAGAGTGTAGAGGCTGTAGGGTGGCCTAGTGGTTAGAGTGTAGAGGCTGTAGGGTGGCCTAGTGGTTAGAGTGTAGAGGCTGTAGGGTGGCCTAGTGGTTAGAGTGTAGAGGCTGCTTGGTGGCCTAGTGGTTAGAGTGTAGGGGCTGTAGGGTGGCCTAGTGGTTAGAGTGTAGAGGCAGTAGGGTGGCCTAGTGGTTAGAGTGTAGGGGCTGCTTGGTGGCCTAGTGGTTAGAGTGTAGAGGCGGTAGGGTGGCCTAGTGGTTAGAGTGTAGAGGCTGCTTGGTGGCCTAGTGGTTAGAGTGTAGGGGCTGCTTGGTGGCCTAGTGGTTAGAGTGTAGAGGCGGTAGGGTGGCCTAGTGGTTAGAGTGTAGGGGCTGCTTGGTGGCCTAGTGGTTAGAGTGTAGAGGCTGTAGGGTGGCCTAGTGGTTAGAGTGTAGAGGCAGTAGGGTGGCCTAGTGGTTAGAGTGTAGGGGCTGCTTGGTGGCCTAGTGGTTAGAGTGTAGAGGCGGTAGGGTGGCCTAGTGGTTAGAGTGTAGGGGCTGCTTGGTGGCCTAGTGGTTAGAGTGTAGAGGCGGTAGGGTGGCCTAGTGGTTAGAGTGTAGAGGCTGTAGGGTGGCCTAGTGGTTAGAGTGTAGAGGCTGCTTGGTGGCCTAGTGGTTAGAGTGTAGTGGTTAGAGTGTAGGGGCTGCTTGGTGGCCTAGTGGTTAGAGTGTAGAGGCGGTAGGGTGGCCTAGTGGTTAGAGTGTAGTGGTTAGAGTGTAGGGGCTGCTTGGTGGCCTAGTGGTTAGAGTGTAGTGGTTAGAGTGTAGGGGCTGCTTGGTGGCCTAGTGGTTAGAGTGTAGGGGCTGCTTGGTGGCCTAGTGGTTAGAATGTAGAGGCTGCTTGGTGGCCTAGTGGTTAGAGTGTAGAGGCGGTAGGGTGGCCTAGTGGTTAGAGTGTAGGGGCTGCTTGGTGGCCTAGTGGTTAGAGTGTAGGGGCGGCAGGGTGGCCTAGTGGTTAGAGTGTAGGGGCTGCTTGGTGGCCTAGTGGTTAGAGTGTAGAGGCGATAGGGTGGCCTAGTGGTTAGAGTGTAGAGGCTGCTTGGTGGCCTAGTGGTTAGAGCGTAGAGGCGGTAGGGTGGCCTAGTGGTTAGAGTGTAGGGGCTGTTTGGTGGCCTAGTGGTTAGAGTGTAGGGGCTGCTTGGTGGCCTAGTGGTTAGAGTGTAGAGGCGGTAGGGTGGCCTAGTGGTTAGAGTGTAGTGGTTAGAGTGTAGGGGCTGCTTGGTGGCCTAGTGGTTAGAGTGTAGAGGCGGTAGGGTGGCCTAGTGGTTAGAGTGTAGTGGTTAGAGTGTAGGGGCTGCTTGGTGGCCTAGTGGTTAGAGTGTAGAGGCGGTAGGGTGGCCTAGTGGTTAGAGTGTAGGGGCTGCTTGGTGGCCTAGTGGTTAGAGTGTAGAGGCTGCTTGGTGGCCTAGTGGTTAGAGTGTAGGGGCTGCTTGGTGGCCTAGTGGTTAGAGTGTAAAGGCGGTAGGGTGGCCTAGTGGTTAGAGTGTAGGGGCTGCTTGGTGGCCTAGTGGTTAGAGTGTAGTGGTTAGAGTGTAGGGGCTGCTTGGTGGCCTAGTGGTTAGAGTGTAGTGGTTAGAGTGTAGGGGCTGCTTGGTGGCCTAGTGGTTAGAGTGTAGTGGCGGTAGGGTGGCCTAGTGGTTAGAGTGTAGAGGCGGTAGGGTGGCCTAGTGGTTAGAGTGTAGGGGCTGCTTGGTGGCCTAGTGGTTAGAGTGTAGGGGCTGCTTGGTGGCCTAGTGGTTAGAGTGTAGAGGCGGTAGGGTGGCCTAGTGGTTAGAGTGTAGGGGCTGCTTGGTGGCCTAGTGGTTAGAGTGTAGAGGCGGTAGGGTGGCCTAGTGGTTAGAGTGTAGGGGCTGCTTGGTGGCCTAGTGGTTAGAGTGTAGTGGTTAGAGTGTAGGGGCTGCTTGGTGGCCTAGTGGTTAGAGTGTAGGGGCTGCTTGGTGGCCTAGTGGTTAGAGTGTAGTGGTTAGAGTGTAGGGGCTGCTTGGTGGCCTTGTGGTTAGAGTGTAGTGGTTAGAGTGTAGGGGCTGCTTGGTGGCCTAGTGGTTAGAGTGTAGTGGTTAGAGTGTAGGGGCTGCTTGGTGGCCTAGTGTTTAGAGTGTAGGGGCTGCTTGGTGGCCTAGTGGTTAGAGTGTAGTGGTTAGAGTGTAGGGGCTGCTTGGTGGCCTAGTGGTTAGAATGTAGAGGCTGCTTGGTGGCCTAGTGGTTAGAGTGTAGAGGCGGTAGGGTGGCCTAGTGGTTAGAGTGTAGAGGCGGTAGGGTGGCCTGGTGGTTAGAGTGTAATGGTTAGAGTGTAGAGGCGGTAGGGTGGCCTAGTGGTTAGAGTGTAGAGGCTGTAGGGTGGCCTAGTG
>NC_143030.1:5424592-5514592 GCF_057628025.1 Oncorhynchus mykiss
TTATCCCTCTAGTAAACATGACAGTTGGTCTGTTACTGTGTTTTATAAAGCCCTGTTTATCCCTCTAGTAAACATGACAGTTGGTCTGTTACTGTGTTTTATAAAGCCCTGTTTATCCCTCTAGTAAACATGACAGTTGGTCTGTTACTGTGTTTTATAAAGCCCTGCATATCCCTCTAGTAAACATGACAGTTGGTCTGTTACTGTGTTTTATAAAGCCCTGTTTACCCTCTAGTAAACATGACAGTTGGTCTGTCACTGTGTTTTATAAAGCCCTGTTTATCCCTCTAGTAAACATGACAGTTGGTCTGTCACTGTGTTTTATAAAGCCCTGTTTATCCCTCTAGTAAACATGACAGTTGGTCTGTCACTGTGTTTTATAAAGCCCTGTTTATCCCTCTAGTAAACATGACAGTTGTTCTGTTACTGTGTTTTATAAAGCCCTGTTTATCCCTCTAGTAAACATGACAGTTGGTCTGTTACTGTGTTTTATAAAGCCCTGTTTATCCCTCTAGTAAACATGACAGTTGGTCTGTTACTGTGTTTTATAAAGCCCTGTTTATCCCTCTAGTAAACATGACAGTTGGTCTGTTACTGTGTTTTATAAAGCCCTGTTTACCCTCTAGTAAACATGACAGTTGGTCTGTTACTGTGTTTTATAAAGCCCTGTTTATCCCTCTAGTAAACATGACAGTTGGTCTGTTCTGTTACTGTGTTTTATAAAGCCCTGCTTATCCCTCTAGTAAACATGACAGTTGGTCTGTTACTGTGTTTATAAAGCCCTGTTTATCCCTCTAGTAAACATGACAGTTGGTCTGTTACTGTGTTTTATAAAACCCTGTTTATCCCTCTAGTAAACATGGCAGTTGGTCTGTCACTGTGTTTTATAAAGCCCTGTTTATCCCTCTAGTAAACATGACAGTTGGTCTGTTACTGTGTTTTATAAAGCCCTGTTTATCCCTCTAGTAAACATGACAGTTGGTCTGTTACTGTGTTTTATAAAGCCCTGTTTATCCCTCTAGTAAACATGACAGTTGGTCTGTCACTGTGTTTTATAAAGCCCTGTTTATCCCTCTAGTAAACATGACAGTTGGTCTGTTACTGTGTTTTATAAAGCCCTGTTTATCCCTCTAGTAAACATGACAGTTGGTCTGTCACTGTGTTTTATAAAGCCCTGTTTACCCTCTAGTAAACATGACAGTTGGTCTGTCACTGTGTTTTATAAAGCCCTGTTTATCCCTCTAGTAAACATGACAGTTGGTCTGTTCTGTCATTGTGTTTTATAAAGCCCTGTTTATCCCTCTAGTAAACATGACAGTTGGTCTGTTCTGTCACTGTGTTTTATAAAGCCCTGTTTATCCCTCTAGTAAACATGACAGTTGGTCTGTTACTGTGTTTTATAAAGCCCTGTTTACCCTCTAGTAAACATGACAGTTGGTCTGTTACTGTGTTTTATAAAGCCCTGTTTATCCCTCTAGTAAACATGACAGTTGGTCTGTTACTGTGTTTTATAAAGCCCTGTTTATCCCTCTAGTAAACATGACAGTTGGTCTGTTACTGTGTTTTATAAAGCCCTGTTTATCCCTCTAGTAAACATGACAGTTGGTCTGTTACTGTGTTTTATAAAGCCCTGTTTATCCCTCTAGTAAACATGACAGTTGGTCTGTTACTGTGTTTTATAAAGCCCTGTTTATCCCTCTAGTAAACATAACAGTTGGTCTGTCACTGTGTTTTATAAAGCCCTGTTTATCCCTCTAGTAAACATGACAGTTGGTCTGTCACTGTGTTTTATAAAGCCCTGTTTATCCCTCTAGTAAACATGACAGTTGGTCTGTCACTGTGTTTTATAAAGCCCTGTTTATCCCTCTAGTAAACATGACAGTTGGTCTGTCACTGTGTTTTATAAAGCCCTGTTTATCCCTCTAGTAAACATGACAGTTGGTCTGTTCTGTCACTGTGTTTTATAAAGCCCTGTTTATCCCTCTAGTAAACATGACAGTTGGTCTGTCACTGTGTTTTATAAAGCCCTGTTTATCCCTCTAGTAAACATGACAGTTGGTCTGTCACTGTGTTTTATAAAGCCCTGTTTATCCCTCTAGTAAACATGACAGTTGGTCTGTTACTGTGTTTTATAAAGCCCTGTTTATCCCTCTAGTAAACATGACAGTTGGTCTGTTCTGTCACTGTGTTTTATAAAGCCCTGTTTATCCCTCTAGTAAACATGACAGTTGGTCTGTCACTGTGTTTTATAAAGCCCTGTTTATCCCTCTAGTAAACATGACAGTTGGTCTGTCACTGTGTTTTATAAAGCCCTGTTTATCCCTCTAGTAAACATGACAGTTGGTCTGTTCTGTCACTGTGTTTTATAAAGCCCTGTTTATCCCTCTAGTAAACATGACAGTTGGTCTGTCACTGTGTTTTATAAAGCCCTGTTTATCCCTCTAGTAAACATGACAGTTGGTCTGTCACTGTGTTTTATAAAGCCCTGTTTATCCCTCTAGTAAACATGACAGTTGGTCTGTCATTGTGTTTTATAAAGCCCTGTTTATCCCTCTAGTAAACATGACAGTTGGTCTGTCACTGTGTTTTATAAAGCCCTGTTTATCCCTCTAGTAAACATGACAGTTGGTCTGTCATTGTGTTTTATAAAGCCCTGTTTATCCCTCTAGTAAACATGACAGTTGGTCTGTTACTGTGTTTTATAAAGCCCTGTTTATCCCTCTAGTAAACATGACAGTTGGTCTGTTACTGTGTTTTATAAAGCCCTGTTTATCCCTCTAGTAAACATGACAGTTGGTCTGTTACTGTGTTTTATAAAGCCCTGTTTATCCCTCTAGTAAACATGACAGTTGGTCTGTTACTGTGTTTTATAAAGCCCTGTTTATCCCTCTAGTAAACATGACAGTTGGTCTGTTACTGTGTTTTATAAAACCCTGTTTATCCCTCTAGTAAACATGACAGTTGGTCTGTCACTGTGTTTTATAAAGCCCTGTTTATCCCTCTAGTAAACATGACAGTTGGTCTGTTACTGTGTTTTATAAAGCCCTGTTTATCCCTCTAGTAAACATGACAGTTGGTCTGTCACTGTGTTTTATAAAGCCCTGTTTATCCCTCTAGTAAACATGACAGTTGGTCTGTTACTGTGTTTTATAAAGCCCTGTTTATCCCTCTAGTAAACATGACAGTTGGTCTGTTACTGTGTTTTATAAAGCCCTGTTTATCCCTCTAGTAAACATGACAGTTGGTCTGTTACTGTGTTTTATAAAGCCCTGTTTACCCTCTAGTAAACATGACAGTTGGTCTGTTACTGTGTTTTATAAAGCCCTGTTTATCCCTCTAGTAAACATGACAGTTGGTCTGTTCTGTCACTGTGTTTTATAAAGCCCTGTTTATCCCTCTAGTAAACATGACAGTTGGCCTGTTACTGTGTTTTATAAAGCCCTGTTTATCCCTCTAGTAAACATGACAGTTGGTCTGTTACTGTGTTTTATAAAGCCCTGTTTATCCCTCTAGTAAACATGACAGTTGGTCTGTCACTGTGTTTTATAAAGCCCTGTTTATCCCTCTAGTAAACATGACAGTTGGTCTGTCACTGTGTTTTATAAAGCCCTGTTTATCCCTCTAGTAAACATGACAGTTGGTCTGTCACTGTGTTTTATAAAGCCCTGTTTATCCCTCTAGTAAACATGACAGTTGGTCTGTCACTGTGTTTTATAAAGCCCTGTTTACCCTCTAGTAAACATGACAGTTGGTCTGTTACTGTGTTTTATAAAGCCCTGTTTATCCCTCTAGTAAACATGACAGTTGGTCTGTTCTGTCATTGTGTTTTATAAAGCCCTGTTTATCCCTCTAGTAAACATGACAGTTGGTCTGTTACTGTGTTTTATAAAGCCCTGTTTATCCCTCTAGTAAACATGACAGTTGGTCTGTCACTGTGTTTTATAAAGCCCTGTTTATCCCTCTAGTAAACATGACAGTTGGTCTGTTCTGTTACTGTGTTTTATAAAGCCCTGTTTATCCCTCTAGTAAACATGACAGTTGGTCTGTCACTGTGTTTTATAAAGCCCTGTTTATCCCTCTAGTAAACATGACAGTTGGTCTGTTACTGTGTTTTATAAAGCCCTGTTTATCCCTCTAGTAAACATGACAGTTGGTCTGTTACTGTGTTTTATAAAGCCCTGTTTATCCCTCTAGTAAACATGACAGTTGGTCTGTTACTGTGTTTTATAAAGCCCTGTTTATCCCTCTAGTAAACATGACAGTTGGTCTGTCACTGTGTTTTATAAAGCCCTGTTTATCCCTCTAGTAAACATGACAGTTGGTCTGTTACTGTGTTTTATAAAGCCCTGTTTATCCCTCTAGTAAACATGACAGTTGGTCTGTTACTGTGTTTTATAAAGCCCTGTTTATCCCTCTAGTAAACATGACAGTTGGTCTGTCACTGTGTTTTATAAAGCCCTGTTTATCCCTCTAGTAAACATGACAGTTGGTCTGTTACTGTGTTTTATAAAGCCCTGTTTATCCCTCTAGTAAACATGACAGTTGGTCTGTTACTGTGTTTTATAAAGCCCTGTTTATCCCTCTAGTAAACATGACAGTTGGTCTGTTACTGTGTTTTATAAAGCCCTGTTTATCCCTCTAGTAAACATAACAGTTGGTCTGTCACTGTGTTTTATAAAGCCCTGTTTATCCCTCTAGTAAACATGACAGTTGGTCTGTTCTGTCACTGTGTTTTATAAAGCCCTGTTTATCCCTCTAGTAAACATGACAGTTGGTCTGTCACTGTGTTTTATAAAGCCCTGTTTATCCCTCTAGTAAACATGACAGTTGGTCTGTTACTGTGTTTTATAAAGCCCTGTTTATCCCTCTAGTAAACATGACAGTTGGTCTGTCACTGTGTTTTATAAAGCCCTGTTTATCCCTCTAGTAAACATGACAGTTGGTCTGTTACTGTGTTTTATAAAGCCCTGTTTATCCCTCTAGTAAACATGACAGTTGGTCTGTTACTGTGTTTTATAAAGCCCTGTTTATCCCTCTAGTAAACATGACAGTTGGTCTGTTACTGTGTTTTATAAAGCCCTGTTTATCCCTCTAGTAAACATGACAGTTGGTCTGTTACTGTGTTTTATAAAGCCCTGTTTATCCCTCTAGTAAACATGACAGTTGGTCTGTCACTGTGTTTTATAAAGCCCTGTTTATCCCTCTAGTAAACATGACAGTTGGTCTGTCACTGTGTTTTATAAAGCCCTGTTTATCCCTCTAGTAAACATGACAGTTGGTCTGTTCTGTCACTGTGTTTTATAAAGCCCTGTTTATCCCTCTAGTAAACATGACAGTTGGTCTGTCACTGTGTTTTATAAAGCCCTGTTTATCCCTCTAGTAAACATGACAGTTGGTCTGTTACTGTGTTTTATAAAGCCCTGTTTATCCCTCTAGTAAACATGACAGTTGGTCTGTCACTGTGTTTTATAAAGCCCTGTTTATCCCTCTAGTAAACATGACAGTTGGTCTGTTACTGTGTTTTATAAAGCCCTGTTTATCCCTCTAGTAAACATGACAGTTGGTCTGTTCTGTCACTGTGTTTTATAAAGCCCTGTTTATCCCTCTAGTAAACATGACAGTTGGTCTGTTACTGTGTTTTATAAAGCCCTGTTTATCCCTCTAGTAAACATGACAGTTGGTCTGTCACTGTGTTTTATAAAGCCCTGTTTATCCCTCTAGTAAACATGACAGTTGGTCTGTCACTGTGTTTTATAAAGCCCTGTTTATCCCTCTAGTAAACATAACAGTTGGTCTGTCACTGTGTTTTATAAAGCCCTGTTTATCCCTCTAGTAAACATGACAGTTGGTCTGTTACTGTGTTTTATAAAGCCCTGTTTATCCCTCTAGTAAACATGACAGTTGGTCTGTTACTGTGTTTTATAAAGCCCTGTTTATCCCTCTAGTAAACATGACAGTTGGTCTGTTACTGTGTTTTATAAAGCCCTGTTTATCCCTCTAGTAAACATGACAGTTGGTCTGTTCTGTCACTGTGTTTTATAAAGCCCTGTTTATCCCTCTAGTAAACATGACAGTTGGTCTGTTCTGTCACTGTGTTTTATAAAGCCCTGTTTATCCCTCTAGTAAACATGACAGTTGGTCTGTTCTGTCACTGTGTTTTATAAAGCCCTGTTTATCCCTCTAGTAAACATGACAGTTGGTCTGTTACTGTGTTTTATAAAGCCCTGTTTATCCCTCTAGTAAACATGACAGTTGGTCTGTCACTGTGTTTTATAAAGCCCTGTTTATCCCTCTAGTAAACATGACAGTTGGTCTGTTACTGTGTTTTATAAAGCCCTGTTTATCCCTCTAGTAAACATGACAGTTGGTCTGTCACTGTGTTTTATAAAGCCCTGTTTATCCCTCTAGTAAACATGACAGTTGGTCTGTCACTGTGTTTTATAAAGCCCTGTTTATCCCTCTAGTAAACATGACAGTTGGTCTGTCACTGTGTTTTATAAAGCCCTGTTTATCCCTCTAGTAAACATGACAGTTGGTCTGTTCTGTCACTGTGTTTTATAAAGCCCTGTTTATCCCTCTAGTAAACATGACAGTTGGTCTGTCACTGTGTTTTATAAAGCCCTGTTTATCCCTCTAGTAAACATGACAGTTGGTCTGTCACTGTGTTTTATAAAGCCCTGTTTATCCCTCTAGTAAACATGACAGTTGGTCTGTTACTGTGTTTTATACAGCCCTGTTTATCCCTCTAGTAAACATGACAGTTGGTCTGTTCTGTCACTGTGTTTTATAAAGCCCTGTTTATCCCTCTAGTAAACATGACAGTTGGTCTGTTCTGTCACTGTGTTTTATAAAGCCCTGTTTATCCCTCTAGTAAACATGACAGTTGGTCTGTTCTGTCACTGTGTTTTATAAAGCCCTGTTTATCCCTCTAGTAAACATAACAGTTGGTCTGTCACTGTGTTTTATAAAGCCCTGTTTATCCCTCTAGTAAACATGACAGTTGGTCTGTTACTGTGTTTTATAAAGCCCTGTTTATCCCTCTAGTAAACATGACAGTTGGTCTGTTCTGTCACTGTGTTTTATAAAGCCCTGTTTATCCCTCTAGTAAACATGACAGTTGGTCTGTCACTGTGTTTTATAAAGCCCTGTTTATCCCTCTAGTAAACATGACAGTTGGTCTGTTACTGTGTTTTATAAAGCCCTGTTTATCCCTCTAGTAAACATGACAGTTGGTCTGTTACTGTGTTTTATAAAGCCCTGTTTATCCCTCTAGTAAACATGACAGTTGGTCTGTTACTGTGTTTTATAAAGCCCTGTTTATCCCTCTAGTAAACATGACAGTTGGTCTGTCACTGTGTTTTATAAAGCCCTGTTTATCCCTCTAGTAAACATGACAGTTGGTCTGTCACTGTGTTTTATAAAGCCCTGTTTATCCCTCTAGTAAACATGACAGTTGGTCTGTTCTGTCATTGTGCTTTATAAAGCCCTGTTTATCCCTCTAGTAAACATGACAGTTGGTCTGTCACTGTGTTTTATAAAGCCCTGTTTATCCCTCTAGTAAACATGACAGTTGGTCTGTCACTGTGTTTTATAAAGCCCTGTTTATCCCTCTAGTAAACATGACAGTTGGTCTGTTACTGTGTTTTATAAAGCCCTGTTTATCCATCTAGTAAACATGACAGTTGGTCTGTTACTGTGTTTTATAAAGCCCTGTTTATCCATCTAGTAAACATGACAGTTGGTCTGTCACTGTGTTTTATAAAGCCCTGTTTATCCCTCTAGTAAACATGACAGTTGGTCTGTCACTGTGTTTTATAAAGCCCTGTTTATCCCTCTAGTAAACATGACAGTTGGTCTGTTACTGTGTTTTATAAAGCCCTGTTTATCCCTCTAGTAAACATGACAGTTGGTCTGTTACTGTGTTTTATAAAGCCCTGTTTATCCCTCTAGTAAACATGACAGTTGGTCTGTTACTGTGTTTTATAAAGCCCTGTTTATCCCTCTAGTAAACATGACAGTTGGTCTGTTACTGTGTTTTATAAAGCCCTGTTTATCCCTCTAGTAAACATGACAGTTGGTCTGTTACTGTGTTTTATAAAGCCCTGTTTATCCCTCTAGTAAACATGACAGTTGGTCTGTTACTGTGTTTTATAAAGCCCTGTTTATCCCTCTAGTAAACATGACAGTTGGTCTGTTACTGTGTTTTATAAAGCCCTGTTTATCCCTCTAGTAAACATGACAGTTGGTCTGTCACTGTGTTTTATAAAGCCCTGTTTATCCCTCTAGTAAACATGACAGTTGGTCTGTCACTGTGTTTTATAAAGCCCTGTTTATCCCTCTAGTAAACATGACAGTTGGTCTGTCACTGTGTTTTATAAAGCCCTGTTTATCCCTCTAGTAAACATGACAGTTGGTCTGTCACTGTGTTTTATAAAGCCCTGTTTACCCTCTAGTAAACATGACAGTTGGTCTGTCACTGTGTTTTATAAAGCCCTGTTTATCCCTCTAGTAAACATGACAGTTGGTCTGTTCTGTCATTGTGCTTTATAAAGCCCTGTTTATCCCTCTAGTAAACATGACAGTTGGTCTGTCACTGTGTTTTATAAAGCCCTGTTTATCCCTCTAGTAAACATGACAGTTGGTCTGTCACTGTGTTTTATAAAGCCCTGTTTATCCCTCTAGTAAACATGACAGTTGGTCTGTCACTGTGTTTTATAAAGCCCTGTTTATCCCTCTAGTAAACATGACAGTTGGTCTGTTACTGTGTTTTATAAAGCCCTGTTTATCCCTCTAGTAAACATAACAGTTGGTCTGTCACTGTGTTTTATAAAGCCCTGTTTATCCCTCTAGTAAACATGACAGTTGGTCTGTCACTGTGTTTTATAAAGCCCTGTTTATCCCTCTAGTAAACATGACAGTTGGTCTGTTACTGTGTTTTATAAAGCCCTGTTTATCCCTCTAGTAAACATGACAGTTGGTCTGTTACTGTGTTTTATAAAGCCCTGTTTATCCCTCTAGTAAACATGACAGTTGGTCTGTTACTGTGTTTTATAAAGCCCTGTTTATCCCTCTAGTAAACATGACAGTTGGTCTGTCACTGTGTTTTATAAAGCCCTGTTTATCCCTCTAGTAAACATGACAGTTGGTCTGTTACTGTGTTTTATAAAGCCCTGTTTATCCCTCTAGTAAACATGACAGTTGGTCTGTTACTGTGTTTTATAAAGCCCTGTTTATCCCTCTAGTAAACATGACAGTTGGTCTGTTACTGTGTTTTATAAAGCCCTGTTTATCCCTCTAGTAAACATGACAGTTGGTCTGTCACTGTGTTTTATAAAGCCCTGTTTATCCCTCTAGTAAACATGACAGTTGGTCTGTTACTGTGTTTTATAAAGCCCTGTTTATCCCTCTAGTAAACATGACAGTTGGTCTGTCACTGTGTTTTATAAAGCCCTGTTTATCCCTCTAGTAAACATGACAGTTGGTCTGTCACTGTGTTTTATAAAGCCCTGTTTATCCCTCTAGTAAACATGACAGTTGGTCTGTTACTGTGTTTTATAAAGCCCTGTTTATCCCTCTAGTAAACATGACAGTTGGTCTGTTACTGTGTTTTATAAAGCCCTGTTTATCCCTCTAGTAAACATGACAGTTGGTCTGTCACTGTGTTTTATAAAGCCCTGTTTATCCCTCTAGTAAACATGACAGTTGGTCTGTCACTGTGTTTTATAAAGCCCTGTTTATCCCTCTAGTAAACATGACAGTTGGTCTGTCACTGTGTTTTATAAAGCCCTGTTTATCCCTCTAGTAAACATGACAGTTGGTCTGTTACTGTGTTTTATAAAGCCCTGTTTATCCCTCTAGTAAACCTGACAGTTGGTCTGTTCTGTCATTGTGTTTTATAAAGCCCTGTTTATCCCTCTAGTAAACATGACAGTTGGTCTGTTACTGTGTTTTATAAAGCCCTGTTTATCCCTCTAGTAAACATGACAGTTGGTCTGTTACTGTGTTTTATAAAGCCCTGTTTATCCCTCTAGTAAACATGACAGTTGGTCTGTCACTGTGTTTTATAAAGCCCTGTTTATCCCTCTGGTAAACATGACAGTTGGTCTGTCACTGTGTTTTATAAAGCCCTGTTTATCCCTCTAGTAAACATGACAGTTGGTCTGTCACTGTGTTTTATAAAGCCCTGTTTATCCCTCTAGTAAACATGACAGTTGGTCTGTTCTGTTACTGTGTTTTATAAAGCCCTGTTTATCCCTCTAGTAAACATGACAGTTGGTCTGTTACTGTGTTTTATAAAGCCCTGTTTATCCCTCTAGTAAACATGACAGTTGGTCTGTCACTGTGTTTTATAAAGCCCTGTTTATCCCTCTAGTAAACATGACAGTTGGTCTGTTCTGTTACTGTGTTTTATAAAGCCCTGTTTATCCCTCTAGTAAACATGACAGTTGGTCTGTTACTGTGTTTTATAAAGCCCTGTTTATCCCTCTAGTAAACATGACAGTTGGTCTGTTACTGTGTTTTATAAAGCCCTGTTTATCCCTCTAGTAAACATGACAGTTGGTCTGTTACTGTGTTTTATAAAGCCCTGTTTATCCCTCTAGTAAACATGACAGTTGGTCTGTTACTGTGTTTTATAAAGCCCTGTTTATCCCTCTAGTAAACATGACAGTTGGTCTGTTACTGTGTTTTATAAAGCCCTGTTTATCCCTCTAGTAAACATGACAGTTGGTCTGTCACTGTGTTTTATAAAGCCCTGTTTATCCCTCTAGTAAACATGACAGTTGGTCTGTTACTGTGTTTTATAAAGCCCTGTTTATCCCTCTAGTAAACATGACAGTTGGTCTGTCATTGTGCTTTATAAAGCCCTGTTTATCCCTCTAGTAAACATGACAGTTGGTCTGTTACTGTGTTTTATAAAGCCCTGTTTATCCCTCTAGTAAACATGACAGTTGGTCTGTTACTGTGTTTTATAAAGCCCTGTTTATCCCTCTAGTAAACATGACAGTTGGTCTGTTACTGTGTTTTATAAAGCCCTGTTTATCCCTCTAGTAAACATGACAGTTGGTCTGTCACTGTGTTTTATAAAGCCCTGTTTATCCCTCTAGTAAACATGACAGTTGGTCTGTTCTGTCATTGTGTTTTATAAAGCCCTGTTTATCCCTCTAGTAAACATGACAGTTGGTCTGTTACTGTGTTTTATAAAGCCCTGTTTATCCCTCTAGTAAACATGACAGTTGGTCTGTCACTGTGTTTTATAAAGCCCTGTTTATCCCTCTAGTAAACATGACAGTTGGTCTGTTACTGTGTTTTATAAAGCCCTGTTTATCCCTCTAGTAAACCTGACAGTTGGTCTGTTACTGTGTTTTATAAAGCCCTGTTTATCCCTCTAGTAAACATGACAGTTGGTCTGTTACTGTGTTTTATAAAGCCCTGTTTATCCCTCTAGTAAACATGACAGTTGGTCTGTCACTGTGTTTTATAAAGCCCTGTTTATCCCTCTAGTAAACATGACAGTTGGTCTGTTACTGTGTTTTATAAAGCCCTGTTTATCCCTCTAGTAAACATGACAGTTGGTCTGTTACTGTGTTTTATAAAGCCCTGTTTATCCCTCTAGTAAACATGACAGTTGGTCTGTCACTGTGTTTTATAAAGCCCTGTTTATCCCTCTAGTAAACCTGACAGTTGGTCTGTTACTGTGTTTTATAAAGCCCTGTTTATCCCTCTAGTAAACATGACAGTTGGTCTGTTACTGTGTTTTATAAAGCCCTGTTTATCCCTCTAGTAAACATGACAGTTGGTCTGTCACTGTGTTTTATAAAGCCCTGTTTATCCCTCTAGTAAACCTGACAGTTGGTCTGTTACTGTGTTTTATAAAGCCCTGTTTATCCCTCTAGTAAACATGACAGTTGGTCTGTTACTGTGTTTTATAAAGCCCTGTTTATCCCTCTAGTAAACATGACAGTTGGTCTGTTACTGTGTTTTATAAAGCCCTGTTTATCCCTCTAGTAAACATGACAGTTGGTCTGTTCTGTCATTGTGTTTTATAAAGCCCTGTTTATCCCTCTAGTAAACATGACAGTTGGTCTGTTACTGTGTTTTATAAAGCCCTGTTTATCCCTCTAGTAAACATGACAGTTGGTCTGTTACTGTGTTTTATAAAGCCCTGTTTATCCCTCTAGTAAACATGACAGTTGGTCTGTTCTGTCACTGTGTTTTATAAAGCCCTGTTTATCCCTCTAGTAAACATGACAGTTGGTCTGTTACTGTGTTTTATAAAGCCCTGTTTATCCCTCTAGTAAACATGACAGTTGGTCTGTCACTGTGTTTTATAAAGCCCTGTTTATCCCTCTAGTAAACATGACAGTTGGTCTGTCACTGTGTTTTATAAAGCCCTGTTTATCCCTCTAGTAAACATGACAGTTGGTCTGTTACTGTGTTTTATAAAGCCCTGTTTATCCCTCTAGTAAACATGACAGTTGGTCTGTTACTGTGTTTTATAAAGCCCTGTTTATCCCTCTAGTAAACATGACAGTTGGTCTGTCACTGTGTTTTATAAAGCCCTGTTTATCCCTCTAGTAAACATGACAGTTGGTCTGTCACTGTGTTTTATAAAGCCCTGTTTATCCCTCTAGTAAACATGACAGTTGGTCTGTTACTGTGTTTTATAAAGCCCTGTTTATCCCTCTAGTAAACATGACAGTTGGTCTGTTACTGTGTTTTATAAAGCCCTGTTTATCCCTCTAGTAAACATGACAGTTGGTCTGTTACTGTGTTTTATAAAGCCCTGTTTATCCCTCTAGTAAACATGACAGTTGGTCTGTTACTGTGTTTTATAAAGCCCTGTTTATCCCTCTAGTAAACATGACAGTTGGTCTGTCACTGTGTTTTATAAAGCCCTGTTTATCCCTCTAGTAAACATGACAGTTGGTCTGTCACTGTGTTTTATAAAGCCCTGTTTATCCCTCTAGTAAACATGACAGTTGGTCTGTCACTGTGTTTTATAAAGCCCTGTTTATCCCTCTAGTAAACATGACAGTTGGTCTGTCACTGTGTTTTATAAAGCCCTGTTTATCCCTCTAGTAAACATGACAGTTGGTCTGTCACTGTGTTTTATAAAGCCCTGTTTATCCCTCTAGTAAACATGACAGTTGGTCTGTTACTGTGTTTTATAAAGCCCTGTTTATCCCTCTAGTAAACATGACAGTTGGTCTGTCACTGTGTTTTATAAAGCCCTGTTTATCCCTCTAGTAAACATGACAGTTGGTCTGTCACTGTGTTTTATAAAGCCCTGTTTATCCCTCTAGTAAACATGACAGTTGGTCTGTCACTGTGTTTTATAAAGCCCTGTTTATCCCTCTAGTAAACATGACAGTTGGTCTGTCACTGTGTTTTATAAAGCCCTGTTTATCCCTCTAGTAAACATGACAGTTGGTCTGTTACTGTGTTTTATAAAGCCCTGTTTATCCCTCTAGTAAACATGACAGTTGGTCTGTTCTGTTACTGTGTTTTATAAAGCCCTGTTTATCCCTCTAGTAAACATGACAGTTGGTCTGTTACTGTGTTTTATAAAGCCCTGTTTATCCCTCTAGTAAACATGACAGTTGGTCTGTCACTGTGTTTTATAAAGCCCTGTTTATCCCTCTAGTAAACATGACAGTTGGTCTGTTACTGTGTTTTATAAAGCCCTGTTTATCCCTCTAGTAAACATGACAGTTGGTCTGTTACTGTGTTTTATAAAGCCCTGTTTATCCCTCTAGTAAACATGACAGTTGGTCTGTCACTGTGTTTTATAAAGCCCTGTTTATCCCTCTAGTAAACATGACAGTTGGTCTGTTACTGTGTTTTATAAAGCCCTGTTTATCCCTCTAGTAAACATGACAGTTGGTCTGTTACTGTGTTTTATAAAGCCCTGTTTATCCCTCTAGTAAACATGACAGTTGGTCTGTTACTGTGTTTTATAAAGCCCTGTTTATCCCTCTAGTAAACATGACAGTTGGTCTGTCACTGTGTTTTATAAAGCCCTGTTTATCCCTCTAGTAAACATGACAGTTGGTCTGTCACTGTGTTTTATAAAGCCCTGTTTATCCCTCTAGTAAACATGACAGTTGGTCTGTCACTGTGTTTTATAAAGCCCTGTTTATCCCTCTAGTAAACATGACAGTTGGTCTGTCACTGTGTTTTATAAAGCCCTGTTTATCCCTCTAGTAAACATGACAGTTGGTCTGTTACTGTGTTTTATAAAGCCCTGTTTATCCCTCTAGTAAACATGACAGTTGGTCTGTTACTGTGTTTTATAAAGCCCTGTTTATCCCTCTAGTAAACATGACAGTTGGTCTGTTACTGTGTTTTATAAAGCCCTGTTTATCCCTCTAGTAAACATGACAGTTGGTCTGTTACTGTGTTTTATAAAGCCCTGTTTATCCCTCTAGTAAACATGACAGTTGGTCTCTCACTGTGTTTTATAAAGCCCTGTTTATCCCTCTAGTAAACATGACAGTTGGTCTGTCACTGTGTTTTATAAAGCCCTGTTTATCCCTCTAGTAAACATGACAGTTGGTCTGTTCTGTCACTGTGTTTTATAAAGCCCTGTTTATCCCTCTAGTAAACATGACAGTTGGTCTGTCACTGTGTTTTATAAAGCCCTGTTTATCCCTCTAGTAAACATGACAGTTGGTCTGTTACTGTGTTTTATAAAGCCCTGTTTATCCCTCTAGTAAACCTGACAGTTGGTCTGTTACTGTGTTTTATAAAGCCCTGTTTATCCCTCTAGTAAACATGACAGTTGGTCTGTTACTGTGTTTTAGAAAGCCCTGTTTATCCCTCTAGTAAACATGACAGTTGGTCTGTTACTGTGTTTTATAAAGCCCTGTTTATCCCTCTAGTAAACATGACAGTTGGTCTGTTACTGTGTTTTATAAAGCCCTGTTTATCCCTCTAGTAAACATGACAGTTGGTCTGTCACTGTGTTTTATAAAGCCCTGTTTATCCCTCTAGTAAACATGACAGTTGGTCTGTCACTGTGTTTTATAAAGCCCTGTTTATCCCTCTAGTAAACATGACAGTTGGTCTGTTACTGTGTTTTATAAAGCCCTGTTTATCCCTCTAGTAAACATGACAGTTGGTCTGTCACTGTGTTTTATAAAGCCCTGTTTATCCCTCTAGTAAACATGACAGTTGGTCTGTTACTGTGTTTTATAAAGCCCTGTTTATCCCTCTAGTAAACATGACAGTTGGTCTGTCACTGTGTTTTATAAAGCCCTGTTTATCCCTCTAGTAAACATGACAGTTGGTCTGTCATTGTGCTTTATAAAGCCCTGTTTATCCCTCTAGTAAACATGACAGTTGGTCTGTTACTGTGTTTTATAAAGCCCTGTTTATCCCTCTAGTAAACATGACAGTTGGTCTGTTACTGTGTTTTATAAAGCCCTGTTTATCCCTCTAGTAAACATGACAGTTGGTCTGTCACTGTGTTTTATAAAGCCCTGTTTATCCCTCTAGTAAACATGACAGTTGGTCTGTCACTGTGTTTTATAAAGCCCTGTTTATCCCTCTAGTAAACATGACAGTTGGTCTGTTACTGTGTTTTATAAAGCCCTGTTTATCCCTCTAGTAAACATGACAGTTGGTCTGTTACTGTGTTTTATAAAGCCCTGTTTATCCCTCTAGTAAACATGACAGTTGGTCTGTCACTGTGTTTTATAAAGCCCTGTTTATCCCTCTAGTAAACATGACAGTTGGTCTGTTACTGTGTTTTATAAAGCCCTGTTTATCCCTCTAGTAAACATGACAGTTGGTCTGTTACTGTGTTTTATAAAGCCCTGTTTATCCCTCTAGTAAACATGACAGTTGGTCTGTCACTGTGTTTTATAAAGCCCTGTTTATCCCTCTAGTAAACATGACAGTTGGTCTGTCACTGTGTTTTATAAAGCCCTGTTTATCCCTCTAGTAAACATGACAGTTGGTCTGTTACTGTGTTTTATAAAGCCCTGTTTATCCCTCTAGTAAACATGACAGTTGGTCTGTTACTGTGTTTTATAAAACCCTGTTTATCCCTCTAGTAAACATGACAGTTGGTCTGTCACTGTGTTTTATAAAGCCCTGTTTATCCCTCCAGTAAACATGACAGTTGGTCTGTTACTGTGTTTTATAAAGCCCTGTTTATCCCTCTAGTAAACATTACAGTTGGTCTGTTACTGTGTTTTATAAAGCCCTGTTTATCCCTCTAGTAAACATGACAGTTGGTCTGTCACTGTGTTTTATAAAGCCCTGTTTATCCCTCTAGTAAACATGACAGTTGGTCTGTTACTGTGTTTTATAAAGCCCTGTTTATCCCTCTAGTAAACATGACAGTTGGTCTGTTACTGTGTTTTATAAAACCCTGTTTATCCCTCTAGTAAACATGACAGTTGGTCTGTCACTGTGTTTTATAAAGCCCTGTTTACCCTCTAGTAAACATGACAGTTGGTCTGTTACTGTGTTTTATAAAGCCCTGTTTATCCCTCTAGTAAACATGACAGTTGGTCTGTTACTGTGTTTTATAAAGCCCTGTTTATCCCTCTAGTAAACATGACAGTTGGTCTGTTACTGTGTTTTATAAAGCCCTGTTTATCCCTCTAGTAAACATGACAGTTGGTCTGTTCTGTTACTGTGTTTTATAAAGCCCTGTTTATCCCTCTAGTAAACATGACAGTTGGTCTGTTACTGTGTTTTATAAAGCCCTGTTTATCCATCTAGTAAACATGACAGTTGGTCTGTCACTGTGTTTTATAAAGCCCTGTTTATCCCTCTAGTAAACATGACAGTTGGTCTGTTACTGTGTTTTATAAAGCCCTGTTTATCCCTCTAGTAAACATGACAGTTGGTCTGTCACTGTGTTTTATAAAGCCCTGTTTATCCCTCCAGTAAACATGACAGTTGGTCTGTTACTGTGTTTTATAAAGCCCTGTTTATCCCTCTAGTAAACATGACAGTTGGTCTGTTACTGTGTTTTATAAAGCCCTGTTTATCCCTCTAGTAAACATGGCAGTTGGTCTGTCACTGTGTTTTATAAAGCCCTGTTTATCCCTCTAGTAAACATGACAGTTGGTCTGTTACTGTGTTTTATAAAGCCCTGTTTATCCCTCTAGTAAACATGACAGTTGGTCTGTTCTGTCACTGTGTTTTATAAAGCCCTGTTTATCCCTCTAGTAAACATGACAGTTGGTCTGTTCTGTTACTGTGTTTTATAAAGCCCTGTTTATCCCTCTAGTAAACATGACAGTTGGTCTGTTCTGTTACTGTGTTTTATAAAGCCCTGTTTATCCCTCTAGTAAACATGACAGTTGGTCTGTTACTGTGTTTTATAAAGCCCTGTTTATCCCTCTAGTAAACATGACAGTTGGTCTGTTACTGTGTTTTATAAAACCCTGTTTATCCCTCTAGTAAACATGACAGTTGGTCTGTTACTGTGTTTTATAAAGCCCTGTTTATCCCTCTAGTAAACATGACAGTTTGTCTGTCACTGTGTTTTATAAAGCCCTGTTTATCCCTCTAGTAAACATGACAGTTGGTCTGTCACTGTGTTTTATAAAGCCCTGTTTATCCCTCTAGTAAACATGACAGTTGGTCTGTTCTGTTACTGTGTTTTATAAAGCCCTGTTTATCCCTCTAGTAAACATGACAGTTGGTCTGTTACTGTGTTTTATAAAGCCCTGTTTATCCCTCTAGTAAACATGACAGTTGGTCTGTTACTGTGTTTTATAAAGCCCTGTTTATCCCTCTAGTAAACATGACAGTTGGTCTGTCACTGTGTTTTATAAAGCCCTGTTTATCCCTCTAGTAAACATGACAGTTGGTCTGTCACTGTGTTTTATAAAGCCCTGTTTATCCCTCTAGTAAACATGACAGTTGGTCTGTTACTGTGTTTTATAAAGCCCTGTTTATCCCTCTAGTAAACATGACAGTTGGTCTGTTACTGTGTTTTATAAAGCCCTGTTTATCCCTCTAGTAAACATGACAGTTGGTCTGTTACTGTGTTTTATAAAGCCCTGTTTATCCCTCCAGTAAACATGACAGTTGGTCTGTTACTGTGTTTTATAAAGCCCTGTTTATCCCTCTAGTAAACATGACAGTTGGTCTGTTACTGTGTTTTATAAAGCCCTGTTTATCCCTCTAGTAAACATGACAGTTGGTCTGTTACTGTGTTTTATAAAGCCCTGTTTATCCCTCTAGTAAACATGACAGTTGGTCTGTCACTGTGTTTTATAAAGCCCTGTTTATCCCTCTAGTAAACATGACAGTTGGTCTGTTACTGTGTTTTATAAAGCCCTGTTTATCCCTCTAGTAAACATGACAGTTGGTCTGTTACTGTGTTTTATAAAGCCCTGTTTATCCCTCTAGTAAACATGACAGTTGGTCTGTCACTGTGTTTTATAAAGCCCTGTTTATCCCTCTAGTAAACATGACAGTTGGTCTGTTACTGTGTTTTATAAAGCCCTGTTTATCCCTCTAGTAAACATGACAGTTGGTCTGTCACTGTGTTTTATAAAGCCCTGTTTATCCCTCTAGTAAACATGACAGTTGGTCTGTTCTGTCACTGTGTTTTATAAAGCCCTGTTTATCCCTCTAGTAAACATGACAGTTGGTCTGTTACTGTGTTTTATAAAGCCCTGTTTATCCCTCTAGTAAACATGACAGTTGGTCTGTTACTGTGTTTTATAAAGCCCTGTTTATCCCTCTAGTAAACATGACAGTTTGTCTGTCACTGTGTTTTATAAAGCCCTGTTTATCCCTCTAGTAAACATGACAGTTGGTCTGTTCTGTCACTGTGTTTTATAAAGCCCTGTTTACCCTCTAGTAAACATGACAGTTGGTCTGTTACTGTGTTTTATAAAGCCCTGTTTATCCCTCTAGTAAACATGACAGTTGGTCTGTTACTGTGTTTTATAAAGCCCTGTTTATCCCTCTAGTAAACATGACAGTTGGTCTGTTACTGTGTTTTATAAAGCCCTGTTTATCCCTCTAGTAAACATGACAGTTGGTCTGTTACTGTGTTTTATAAAGCCCTGTTTATCCCTCTAGTAAACATGACAGTTTGTCTGTCACTGTGTTTTATAAAGCCCTGTTTATCCCTCTAGTAAACATGACAGTTGGTCTGTCACTGTGTTTTATAAAGCCCTGTTTATCCCTCTAGTAAACATGACAGTTGGTCTGTTACTGTGTTTTATAAAGCCCTGTTTATCCCTCTAGTAAACATGACAGTTGGTCTGTTACTGTGTTTTATAAAGCCCTGTTTATCCCTCTAGTAAACATGACAGTTGGTCTGTTACTGTGTTTTATAAAGCCCTGTTTATCCCTCTAGTAAACATGACAGTTGGTCTGTCACTGTGTTTTATAAAGCCCTGTTTATCCCTCTAGTAAACATGACAGTTGGTCTGTTCTGTCACTGTGTTTTATAAAGCCCTGTTTATCCCTCTAGTAAACATGACAGTTGGTCTGTCACTGTGTTTTATAAAGCCCTGTTTATCCCTCTAGTAAACATGACATTTGGTCTGTCACTGTGTTTTATAAAGCCCTGTTTATCCCTCTAGTAAACATGACAGTTGGTCTGTTACTGTGTTTTATAAAGCCCTGTTTATCCCTCTAGTAAACATGACAGTTGGTCTGTTCTGTCACTGTGTTTTATAAAGCCCTGTTTATCCCTCTAGTAAACATGACAGTTGGTCTGTTCTGTTACTGTGTTTTATAAAGCCCTGTTTATCCCTCTAGTAAACATGACAGTTGGTCTGTTACTGTGTTTTATAAAGCCCTGTTTATCCCTCTAGTAAACATGACAGTTGGTCTGTTCTGTTACTGTGTTTTATAAAGCCCTGTTTATCCCTCTAGTAAACATGACAGTTGGTCTGTTACTGTGTTTTATAAAGCCCTGTTTATCCCTCTAGTAAACATGACAGTTGTTCTGTCACTGTGTTTTATAAAGCCCTGTTTATCCCTCTAGTAAACATGACAGTTGGTCTGTTCTGTTACTGTGTTTTATAAAGCCCTGTTTATCCCTCTAGTAAACATGACAGTTGGTCTGTCACTGTGTTTTATAAAGCCCTGTTTATCCCTCTAGTAAACATGACAGTTGGTCTGTCACTGTGTTTTATAAAGCCCTGTTTATCCCTCTAGTAAACATGACAGTTGGTCTGTCACTGTGTTTTATAAAGCCCTGTTTATCCCTCTAGTAAACATGACAGTTGGTCTGTTACTGTGTTTTATAAAGCCCTGTTTATCCCTCTAGTAAACATGACAGTTGGTCTGTTACTGTGTTTTATAAAGCCCTGTTTATCCCTCTAGTAAACATGACAGTTGGTCTGTTACTGTGTTTTATAAAGCCCTGTTTATCCCTCTAGTAAACATGACAGTTGGTCTGTCACTGTGTTTTATAAAGCCCTGTTTATCCCTCTAGTAAACATGACAGTTGGTCTGTTACTGTGTTTTATAAAGCCCTGTTTATCCCTCTAGTAAACATGACAGTTGGTCTGTCACTGTGTTTTATAAAGCCCTGTTTATCCCTCTAGTAAACATGACAGTTGGTCTGTTACTGTGTTTTATAAAGCCCTGTTTATCCCTCTAGTAAACATGACAGTTGGTCTGTCACTGTGTTTTATAAAGCCCTGTTTATCCCTCTAGTAAACATGACAGTTGGTCTGTTACTGTGTTTTATAAAGCCCTGTTTATCCCTCTAGTAAACATGACAGTTGGTCTGTCACTGTGTTTTATAAAGCCCTGTTTATCCCTCTAGTAAACATGACAGTTGGTCTGTTCTATTACTGTGTTTTATAAAGCCCTGTTTATCCCTCTAGTAAACATGACAGTTGGTCTGTTACTGTGTTTTATAAAGCCCTGTTTATCCCTCTAGTAAACATGACAGTTGGTCTGTTACTGTGTTTTATAAAGCCCTGTTTATCCCTCTAGTAAACATGACAGTTGGTCTGTTACTGTGTTTTATAAAGCCCTGTTTATCCCTCTAGTAAACATGACAGTTGGTCTCTCACTGTGTTTTATAAAGCCCTGTTTATCCCTCTAGTAAACATGACAGTTGGTCTGTCACTGTGTTTTATAAAGCCCTGTTTATCCCTCTAGTAAACATGACAGTTGGTCTGTCACTGTGTTTTATAAAGCCCTGTTTATCCCTCTAGTAAACATGACAGTTGGTCTGTTACTGTGTTTTATAAAGCCCTGTTTATCCCTCTAGTAAACATGACAGTTGGTCTGTTCTGTCACTGTGTTTTATAAAGCCCTGTTTATCCCTCTAGTAAACATGACAGTTGGTCTGTTCTGTTACTGTGTTTTATAAAGCCCTGTTTACCCTCTAGTAAACATGACAGTTGGTCTGTCATTGTGCTTTATAAAGCCCTGTTTATCCCTCTAGTAAACATGACAGTTGGTCTGTCACTGTGTTTTATAAAGCCCTGTTTATCCCTCTAGTAAACATGACAGTTGGTCTGTTACTGTGTTTTATAAAGCCCTGTTTATCCCTCTAGTAAACATGACAGTTGGTCTGTTCTGTCACTGTGTTTTATAAAGCCCTGTTTATCCCTCTAGTAAACATGACAGTTGGTCTGTTCTGTTACTGTGTTTTATAAAGCCCTGTTTACCCTCTAGTAAACATGACAGTTGGTCTGTCATTGTGCTTTATAAAGCCCTGTTTATCCCTCTAGTAAACATGACAGTTGGTCTGTCACTGTGTTTTATAAAGCCCTGTTTATCCCTCTAGTAAACATAACAGTTGGTCTGTCACTGTGTTTTATAAAGCCCTGTTTATCCCTCTAGTAAACATGACAGTTGGTCTGTTACTGTGTTTTATAAAGCCCTGTTTATCCCTCTAGTAAACATGACAGTTGGTCTGTTCTGTCACTGTGTTTTATAAAGCCCTGTTTATCCCTCTAGTAAACATGTCAGTTGGTCTGTTACTGTGTTTTATAAAGCCCTGTTTATCCCTCTAGTAAACATGACAGTTGGTCTGTCACTGTGTTTTATAAAGCCCTGTTTATCCCTCTAGTAAACATGACAGTTGGTCTGTTACTGTGTTTTATAAAGCCCTGTTTATCCCTCTAGTAAACATGACAGTTGGTCTGTTACTGTGTTTTATAAAGCCCTGTTTATCCCTCTAGTAAACATGACAGTTGGTCTGTTACTGTGTTTTATAAAGCCCTGTTTATCCCTCTAGTAAACATGACAGTTGGTCTGTTACTGTGTTTTATAAAGCCCTGTTTATCCCTCTAGTAAACATGACAGTTGGTCTGTTACTGTGTTTTATAAAGCCCTGTTTATCCCTCTAGTAAACATGACAGTTGGTCTGTTACTGTGTTTTATAAAGCCCTGTTTATCCCTCTAGTAAACATGACAGTTGGTCTCTCACTGTGTTTTATAAAGCCCTGTTTATCCCTCTAGTAAACATGACAGTTGGTCTGTCACTGTGTTTTATAAAGCCCTGTTTATCCCTCTAGTAAACATGACAGTTGGTCTGTCACTGTGTTTTATAAAGCCCTGTTTATCCCTCTAGTAAACATGACAGTTGGTCTGTCACTGTGTTTTATAAAGCCCTGTTTATCCCTCTAGTAAACATGACAGTTGGTCTGTCACTGTGTTTTATAAAGCCCTGTTTATCCCTCTAGTAAACATGACAGTTGGTCTGTCACTGTGTTTTATAAAGCCCTGTTTATCCCTCTAGTAAACATGACAGTTGGTCTGTCACTGTGTTTTATAAAGCCCTGTTTATCCCTCTAGTAAACATGACAGTTGGTCTGTCACTGTGTTTTATAAAGCCCTGTTTATCCCTCTAGTAAACATGACAGTTGGTCTGTCACTGTGTTTTATAAAGCCCTGTTTATCCCTCTAGTAAACATGACAGTTGGTCTGTTACTGTGTTTTATAAAGCCCTGTTTATCCCTCTAGTAAACATGACAGTTGGTCTGTTACTGTGTTTTATAAAGCCCTGTTTATCCCTCTAGTAAACATGACAGTTGGTCTGTTACTGTGTTTTATAAAGCCCTGTTTATCCCTCTAGTAAACATGACAGTTGGTCTGTTCTGTCACTGTGTTTTATAAAGCCCTGTTTATCCCTCTAGTAAACATGACAGTTGTTCTGTTACTGTGTTTTATAAAGCCCTGTTTATCCCTCTAGTAAACATGACAGTTGGTCTGTCACTGTGTTTTATAAAGCCCTGTTTATCCCTCTAGTAAACATGACAGTTGGTCTGTTACTGTGTTTTATAAAGCCCTGTTTATCCCTCTAGTAAACATGACAGTTGGTCTGTTACTGTGTTTTATAAAGCCCTGTTTATCCCTCTAGTAAACATGACAGTTGGTCTGTTACTGTGTTTTATAAAGCCCTGTTTATCCCTCTAGTAAACATGACAGTTGGTCTGTTACTGTGTTTTATAAAGCCCTGTTTATCCCTCTAGTAAACATGACAGTTGGTCTGTTACTGTGTTTTATAAAGCCCTGTTTATCCCTCTAGTAAACATGACAGTTGGTCTGTTACTGTGTTTTATAAAGCCCTGTTTATCCCTCTAGTAAACATGACAGTTGGTCTCTCACTGTGTTTTATAAAGCCCTGTTTATCCCTCTAGTAAACATGACAGTTGGTCTGTCACTGTGTTTTATAAAGCCCTGTTTATCCCTCTAGTAAACATGACAGTTGGTCTGTCACTGTGTTTTATAAAGCCCTGTTTATCCCTCTAGTAAACATGACAGTTGGTCTGTCACTGTGTTTTATAAAGCCCTGTTTATCCCTCTAGTAAACATGACAGTTGGTCTGTCACTGTGTTTTATAAAGCCCTGTTTATCCCTCTAGTAAACATGACAGTTGGTCTGTCACTGTGTTTTATAAAGCCCTGTTTATCCCTCTAGTAAACATGACAGTTGGTCTGTCACTGTGTTTTATAAAGCCCTGTTTATCCCTCTAGTAAACATGACAGTTGGTCTGTCACTGTGTTTTATAAAGCCCTGTTTATCCCTCTAGTAAACATGACAGTTGGTCTGTCACTGTGTTTTATAAAGCCCTGTTTATCCCTCTAGTAAACATGACAGTTGGTCTGTTACTGTGTTTTATAAAGCCCTGTTTATCCCTCTAGTAAACATGACAGTTGGTCTGTTACTGTGTTTTATAAAGCCCTGTTTATCCCTCTAGTAAACATGACAGTTGGTCTGTTACTGTGTTTTATAAAGCCCTGTTTATCCCTCTAGTAAACATGACAGTTGGTCTGTTCTGTCACTGTGTTTTATAAAGCCCTGTTTATCCCTCTAGTAAACATGACAGTTGTTCTGTTACTGTGTTTTATAAAGCCCTGTTTATCCCTCTAGTAAACATGACAGTTGGTCTGTCACTGTGTTTTATAAAGCCCTGTTTATCCCTCTAGTAAACATGACAGTTGGTCTGTTACTGTGTTTTATAAAGCCCTGTTTATCCCTCTAGTAAACATGACAGTTGGTCTGTCACTGTGTTTTATAAAGCCCTGTTTATCCCTCTAGTAAACATGACAGTTGGTCTGTCACTGTGTTTTATAAAGCCCTGTTTATCCCTCTAGTAAACATGACAGTTGGTCTGTTACTGTGTTTTATAAAGCCCTGTTTATCCCTCTAGTAAACATGACAGTTGGTCTGTCACTGTGTTTTATAAAGCCCTGTTTATCCCTCTAGTAAACATGACAGTTGGTCTGTTACTGTGTTTTATAAAGCCCTGTTTATCCCTCTAGTAAACATGACAGTTGGTCTGTTACTGTGTTTTATAAAGCCCTGTTTATCCCTCTAGTAAACATGACAGTTGGTCTGTTACTGTGTTTTATAAAGCCCTGTTTATCCCTCTAGTAAACATGACAGTTGGTCTGTTACTGTGTTTTATAAAGCCCTGTTTACCCTCTAGTAAACATGACAGTTGGTCTGTCACTGTGTTTTATAAAGCCCTGTTTATCCCTCTAGTAAACATGACAGTTGGTCTGTTACTGTGTTTTATAAAGCCCTGTTTATCCCTCTAGTAAACATGACAGTTGGTCTGTTACTGTGTTTTATAAAGCCCTGTTTATCCCTCTAGTAAACATGACAGTTGGTCTGTCACTGTGTTTTATAAAGCCCTGTTTATCCCTCTAGTAAACATGACAGTTGGTCTGTCACTGTGTTTTATAAAGCCCTGTTTATCCCTCTAGTAAACATGACAGTTGGTCTGTTACTGTGTTTTATAAAGCCCTGTTTATCCCTCTAGTAAACATGACAGTTGGTCTGTCACTGTGTTTTATAAAGCCCTGTTTATCCCTCTAGTAAACATGACAGTTGGTCTGTTACTGTGTTTTATAAAGCCCTGTTTATCCCTCTAGTAAACATGACAGTTGGTCTGTTACTGTGTTTTATAAAGCCCTGTTTATCCCTCTAGTAAACATGACAGTTGGTCTGTCACTGTGTTTTATAAAGCCCTGTTTATCCCTCTAGTAAACATGACAGTTGGTCTGTTACTGTGTTTTATAAAGCCCTGTTTATCCCTCTAGTAAACATGACAGTTGGTCTGTCACTGTGTTTTATAAAGCCCTGTTTATCCCTCTAGTAAACATGACAGTTGGTCTGTTACTGTGTTTTATAAAGCCCTGTTTATCCCTCTAGTAAACATGACAGTTGGTCTGTTCTGTCACTGTGTTTTATAAAGCCCTGTTTATCCCTCTAGTAAACATGACAGTTGGTCTGTTCTGTTACTGTGTTTTATAAAGCCCTGTTTACCCTCTAGTAAACATGACAGTTGGTCTGTTACTGTGTTTTATAAAGCCCTGTTTATCCCTCTAGTAAACATGACAGTTGGTCTGTTCTGTCACTGTGTTTTATAAAGCCCTGTTTATCCCTCTAGTAAACATGACAGTTGGTCTGTCACTGTGTTTTATAAAGCCCTGTTTATCCCTCTAGTAAACATGACAGTTGGTCTGTCACTGTGTTTTATAAAGCCCTGTTTATCCCTCTAGTAAACATGACAGTTGGTCTGTTCTGTCACTGTGTTTTATAAAGCCCTGTTTATCCCTCTAGTAAACATGACAGTTGGTCTGTTCTGTCACTGTGTTTTATAAAGCCCTGTTTATCCCTCTAGTAAACATGACAGTTGGTCTGTTACTGTGTTTTATAAAGCCCTGTTTACCCTCTAGTAAACATGACAGTTGGTCTGTCACTGTGTTTTATAAAGCCCTGTTTATCCCTCTAGTAAACATGACAGTTGGTCTGTTACTGTGTTTTATAAAGCCCTGTTTATCCCTCTAGTAAACATGACAGTTGGTCTGTTACTGTGTTTTATAAAGCCCTGTTTATCCCTCTAGTAAACATGACAGTTGGTCTGTCACTGTGTTTTATAAAGCCCTGTTTATCCCTCTAGTAAACATGACAGTTGGTCTGTCACTGTGTTTTATAAAGCCCTGTTTATCCCTCTAGTAAACATGACAGTTGGTCTGTTACTGTGTTTTATAAAGCCCTGTTTATCCCTCTAGTAAACATGACAGTTGGTCTGTCACTGTGTTTTATAAAGCCCTGTTTATCCCTCTAGTAAACATGACAGTTGGTCTGTTACTGTGTTTTATAAAGCCCTGTTTATCCCTCTAGTAAACATGACAGTTGGTCTGTTACTGTGTTTTATAAAGCCCTGTTTATCCCTCTAGTAAACATGACAGTTGGTCTGTCACTGTGTTTTATAAAGCCCTGTTTATCCCTCTAGTAAACATGACAGTTGGTCTGTTACTGTGTTTTATAAAGCCCTGTTTATCCCTCTAGTAAACATGACAGTTGGTCTGTCACTGTGTTTTATAAAGCCCTGTTTATCCCTCTAGTAAACATGACAGTTGGTCTGTTACTGTGTTTTATAAAGCCCTGTTTATCCCTCTAGTAAACATGACAGTTGGTCTGTTCTGTCACTGTGTTTTATAAAGCCCTGTTTATCCCTCTAGTAAACATGACAGTTGGTCTGTTCTGTTACTGTGTTTTATAAAGCCCTGTTTACCCTCTAGTAAACATGACAGTTGGTCTGTTACTGTGTTTTATAAAGCCCTGTTTATCCCTCTAGTAAACATGACAGTTGGTCTGTTCTGTCACTGTGTTTTATAAAGCCCTGTTTATCCCTCTAGTAAACATGACAGTTGGTCTGTCACTGTGTTTTATAAAGCCCTGTTTATCCCTCTAGTAAACATGACAGTTGGTCTGTCACTGTGTTTTATAAAGCCCTGTTTATCCCTCTAGTAAACATGACAGTTGGTCTGTTCTGTCACTGTGTTTTATAAAGCCCTGTTTATCCCTCTAGTAAACATGACAGTTGGTCTGTTCTGTCACTGTGTTTTATAAAGCCCTGTTTATCCCTCTAGTAAACATGACAGTTGGTCTGTCACTGTGTTTTATAAAGCCCTGTTTATCCCTCTAGTAAACATGACAGTTGGTCTGTTACTGTGTTTTATAAAGCCCTGTTTATCCCTCTAGTAAACATGACAGTTGGTCTGTTACTGTGTTTTATAAAGCCCTGTTTATCCCTCTAGTAAACATGACAGTTGGTCTGTTACTGTGTTTTATAAAGCCCTGCATATCCCTCTAGTAAACATGACAGTTGGTCTGTTACTGTGTTTTATAAAGCCCTGTTTACCCTCTAGTAAACATGACAGTTGGTCTGTCACTGTGTTTTATAAAGCCCTGTTTATCCCTCTAGTAAACATGACAGTTGGTCTGTCACTGTGTTTTATAAAGCCCTGTTTATCCCTCTAGTAAACATGACAGTTGGTCTGTCACTGTGTTTTATAAAGCCCTGTTTATCCCTCTAGTAAACATGACAGTTGTTCTGTTACTGTGTTTTATAAAGCCCTGTTTATCCCTCTAGTAAACATGACAGTTGGTCTGTTACTGTGTTTTATAAAGCCCTGTTTATCCCTCTAGTAAACATGACAGTTGGTCTGTTACTGTGTTTTATAAAGCCCTGTTTATCCCTCTAGTAAACATGACAGTTGGTCTGTTACTGTGTTTTATAAAGCCCTGTTTACCCTCTAGTAAACATGACAGTTGGTCTGTTACTGTGTTTTATAAAGCCCTGTTTATCCCTCTAGTAAACATGACAGTTGGTCTGTTCTGTTACTGTGTTTTATAAAGCCCTGCTTATCCCTCTAGTAAACATGACAGTTGGTCTGTTCTGTTACTGTGTTTTATAAAGCCCTGCTTATCCCTCTAGTAAACATGACAGTTGGTCTGTTACTGTGTTTATAAAGCCCTGTTTATCCCTCTAGTAAACATGACAGTTGGTCTGTTACTGTGTTTTATAAAACCCTGTTTATCCCTCTAGTAAACATGACAGTTGGTCTGTTACTGTGTTTTATAAAGCCCTGTTTATCCCTCTAGTAAACATGACAGTTGGTCTGTTACTGTGTTTTATAAAGCCCTGTTTATCCCTCTAGTAAACATGACAGTTGGTCTGTTACTGTGTTTTATAAAGCCCTGTTTATCCCTCTAGTAAACATGACAGTTGGTCTGTTACTGTGTTTTATAAAGCCCTGTTTATCCCTCTAGTAAACATAACAGTTGGTCTGTCACTGTGTTTTATAAAGCCCTGTTTATCCCTCTAGTAAACATGACAGTTGGTCTGTCACTGTGTTTTATAAAGCCCTGTTTATCCCTCTAGTAAACATGACAGTTGGTCTGTTCTGTCACTGTGTTTTATAAAGCCCTGCTTATCCCTCTAGTAAACATGACAGTTGGTCTGTTCTGTTACTGTGTTTTATAAAGCCCTGCTTATCCCTCTAGTAAACATGGCAGTTGGTCTGTCACTGTGTTTTATAAAGCCCTGTTTATCCCTCTAGTAAACATGACAGTTGGTCTGTTACTGTGTTTTATAAAGCCCTGTTTATCCCTCTAGTAAACATGACAGTTGGTCTGTTACTGTGTTTTATAAAGCCCTGTTTATCCCTCTAGTAAACATGACAGTTGGTCTGTTCTGTCACTGTGTTTTATAAAGCCCTGTTTATCCCTCTAGTAAACATGACAGTTGGTCTGTTACTGTGTTTTATAAAGCCCTGTTTACCCTCTAGTAAACATGACAGTTGGTCTGTTACTGTGTTTTATAAAGCCCTGTTTATCCCTCTAGTAAACATGACAGTTGGTCTGTTACTGTGTTTTATAAAGCCCTGTTTATCCCTCTAGTAAACATGACAGTTGGTCTGTTACTGTGTTTTATAAAGCCCTGTTTATCCCTCTAGTAAACATGACAGTTGGTCTGTTACTGTGTTTTATAAAGCCCTGTTTATCCCTCTAGTAAACATGACAGTTGGTCTGTTACTGTGTTTTATAAAGCCCTGTTTATCCCTCTAGTAAACATAACAGTTGGTCTGTCACTGTGTTTTATAAAGCCCTGTTTATCCCTCTAGTAAACATGACAGTTGGTCTGTCACTGTGTTTTATAAAGCCCTGTTTATCCCTCTAGTAAACATGACAGTTGGTCTGTCACTGTGTTTTATAAAGCCCTGTTTATCCCTCTAGTAAACATGACAGTTGGTCTGTCACTGTGTTTTATAAAGCCCTGTTTATCCCTCTAGTAAACATGACAGTTGGTCTGTTCTGTCACTGTGTTTTATAAAGCCCTGTTTATCCCTCTAGTAAACATGACAGTTGGTCTGTCACTGTGTTTTATAAAGCCCTGTTTATCCCTCTAGTAAACATGACAGTTGGTCTGTCACTGTGTTTTATAAAGCCCTGTTTATCCCTCTAGTAAACATGACAGTTGGTCTGTTACTGTGTTTTATAAAGCCCTGTTTATCCCTCTAGTAAACATGACAGTTGGTCTGTTCTGTCACTGTGTTTTATAAAGCCCTGTTTATCCCTCTAGTAAACATGACAGTTGGTCTGTCACTGTGTTTTATAAAGCCCTGTTTATCCCTCTAGTAAACATGACAGTTGGTCTGTCACTGTGTTTTATAAAGCCCTGTTTATCCCTCTAGTAAACATGACAGTTGGTCTGTTCTGTCACTGTGTTTTATAAAGCCCTGTTTATCCCTCTAGTAAACATGACAGTTGGTCTGTCACTGTGTTTTATAAAGCCCTGTTTATCCCTCTAGTAAACATGACAGTTGGTCTGTCACTGTGTTTTATAAAGCCCTGTTTATCCCTCTAGTAAACATGACAGTTGGTCTGTCATTGTGTTTTATAAAGCCCTGTTTATCCCTCTAGTAAACATGACAGTTGGTCTGTCACTGTGTTTTATAAAGCCCTGTTTATCCCTCTAGTAAACATGACAGTTGGTCTGTCATTGTGTTTTATAAAGCCCTGTTTATCCCTCTAGTAAACATGACAGTTGGTCTGTTACTGTGTTTTATAAAGCCCTGTTTATCCCTCTAGTAAACATGACAGTTGGTCTGTTACTGTGTTTTATAAAGCCCTGTTTATCCCTCTAGTAAACATGACAGTTGGTCTGTTACTGTGTTTTATAAAGCCCTGTTTATCCCTCTAGTAAACATGACAGTTGGTCTGTTACTGTGTTTTATAAAGCCCTGTTTATCCCTCTAGTAAACATGACAGTTGGTCTGTTACTGTGTTTTATAAAACCCTGTTTATCCCTCTAGTAAACATGACAGTTGGTCTGTCACTGTGTTTTATAAAGCCCTGTTTATCCCTCTAGTAAACATGACAGTTGGTCTGTTACTGTGTTTTATAAAGCCCTGTTTATCCCTCTAGTAAACATGACAGTTGGTCTGTCACTGTGTTTTATAAAGCCCTGTTTATCCCTCTAGTAAACATGACAGTTGGTCTGTTACTGTGTTTTATAAAGCCCTGTTTATCCCTCTAGTAAACATGACAGTTGGTCTGTTACTGTGTTTTATAAAGCCCTGTTTATCCCTCTAGTAAACATGACAGTTGGTCTGTTACTGTGTTTTATAAAGCCCTGTTTACCCTCTAGTAAACATGACAGTTGGTCTGTTACTGTGTTTTATAAAGCCCTGTTTATCCCTCTAGTAAACATGACAGTTGGTCTGTTCTGTCACTGTGTTTTATAAAGCCCTGTTTATCCCTCTAGTAAACATGACAGTTGGCCTGTTACTGTGTTTTATAAAGCCCTGTTTATCCCTCTAGTAAACATGACAGTTGGTCTGTTACTGTGTTTTATAAAGCCCTGTTTATCCCTCTAGTAAACATGACAGTTGGTCTGTCACTGTGTTTTATAAAGCCCTGTTTATCCCTCTAGTAAACATGACAGTTGGTCTGTCACTGTGTTTTATAAAGCCCTGTTTATCCCTCTAGTAAACATGACAGTTGGTCTGTCACTGTGTTTTATAAAGCCCTGTTTATCCCTCTAGTAAACATGACAGTTGGTCTGTTCTGTCATTGTGTTTTATAAAGCCCTGTTTATCCCTCTAGTAAACATGACAGTTGGTCTGTTACTGTGTTTTATAAAGCCCTGTTTATCCCTCTAGTAAACATGACAGTTGGTCTGTCACTGTGTTTTATAAAGCCCTGTTTATCCCTCTAGTAAACATGACAGTTGGTCTGTTCTGTTACTGTGTTTTATAAAGCCCTGTTTATCCCTCTAGTAAACATGACAGTTGGTCTGTCACTGTGTTTTATAAAGCCCTGTTTATCCCTCTAGTAAACATGACAGTTGGTCTGTTACTGTGTTTTATAAAGCCCTGTTTATCCCTCTAGTAAACATGACATTTGGTCTGTTACTGTGTTTTATAAAGCCCTGTTTATCCCTCTAGTAAACATGACAGTTGGTCTGTTACTGTGTTTTATAAAGCCCTGTTTATCCCTCTAGTAAACATGACAGTTGGTCTGTCACTGTGTTTTATAAAGCCCTGTTTATCCCTCTAGTAAACATGACAGTTGGTCTGTTACTGTGTTTTATAAAGCCCTGTTTATCCCTCTAGTAAACATGACAGTTGGTCTGTTACTGTGTTTTATAAAGCCCTGTTTATCCCTCTAGTAAACATGACAGTTGGTCTGTCACTGTGTTTTATAAAGCCCTGTTTATCCCTCTAGTAAACATGACAGTTGGTCTGTTACTGTGTTTTATAAAGCCCTGTTTATCCCTCTAGTAAACATGACAGTTGGTCTGTTACTGTGTTTTATAAAGCCCTGTTTATCCCTCTAGTAAACATGACAGTTGGTCTGTTACTGTGTTTTATAAAGCCCTGTTTATCCCTCTAGTAAACATAACAGTTGGTCTGTCACTGTGTTTTATAAAGCCCTGTTTATCCCTCTAGTAAACATGACAGTTGGTCTGTTCTGTCACTGTGTTTTATAAAGCCCTGTTTATCCCTCTAGTAAACATGACAGTTGGTCTGTCACTGTGTTTTATAAAGCCCTGTTTATCCCTCTAGTAAACATGACAGTTGGTCTGTTACTGTGTTTTATAAAGCCCTGTTTATCCCTCTAGTAAACATGACAGTTGGTCTGTCACTGTGTTTTATAAAGCCCTGTTTATCCCTCTAGTAAACATGACAGTTGGTCTGTTACTGTGTTTTATAAAGCCCTGTTTATCCCTCTAGTAAACATGACAGTTGGTCTGTTACTGTGTTTTATAAAGCCCTGTTTATCCCTCTAGTAAACATGACAGTTGGTCTGTTACTGTGTTTTATAAAGCCCTGTTTATCCCTCTAGTAAACATGACAGTTGGTCTGTTACTGTGTTTTATAAAGCCCTGTTTATCCCTCTAGTAAACATGACAGTTGGTCTGTCACTGTGTTTTATAAAGCCCTGTTTATCCCTCTAGTAAACATGACAGTTGGTCTGTCACTGTGTTTTATAAAGCCCTGTTTATCCCTCTAGTAAACATGACAGTTGGTCTGTTCTGTCACTGTGTTTTATAAAGCCCTGTTTATCCCTCTAGTAAACATGACAGTTGGTCTGTCACTGTGTTTTATAAAGCCCTGTTTATCCCTCTAGTAAACATGACAGTTGGTCTGTTACTGTGTTTTATAAAGCCCTGTTTATCCCTCTAGTAAACATGACAGTTGGTCTGTCACTGTGTTTTATAAAGCCCTGTTTATCCCTCTAGTAAACATGACAGTTGGTCTGTTACTGTGTTTTATAAAGCCCTGTTTATCCCTCTAGTAAACATGACAGTTGGTCTGTTCTGTCACTGTGTTTTATAAAGCCCTGTTTATCCCTCTAGTAAACATGACAGTTGGTCTGTTACTGTGTTTTATAAAGCCCTGTTTATCCCTCTAGTAAACATGACAGTTGGTCTGTCACTGTGTTTTATAAAGCCCTGTTTATCCCTCTAGTAAACATGACAGTTGGTCTGTCACTGTGTTTTATAAAGCCCTGTTTATCCCTCTAGTAAACATGACAGTTGGTCTGTTACTGTGTTTTATAAAGCCCTGTTTATCCCTCTAGTAAACATAACAGTTGGTCTGTCACTGTGTTTTATAAAGCCCTGTTTATCCCTCTAGTAAACATGACAGTTGGTCTGTTACTGTGTTTTATAAAGCCCTGTTTATCCCTCTAGTAAACATGACAGTTGGTCTGTTACTGTGTTTTATAAAGCCCTGTTTATCCCTCTAGTAAACATGACAGTTGGTCTGTTACTGTGTTTTATAAAGCCCTGTTTATCCCTCTAGTAAACATGACAGTTGGTCTGTTCTGTCACTGTGTTTTATAAAGCCCTGTTTATCCCTCTAGTAAACATGACAGTTGGTCTGTCACTGTGTTTTATAAAGCCCTGTTTATCCCTCTAGTAAACATGACAGTTGGTCTGTCACTGTGTTTTATAAAGCCCTGTTTATCCCTCTAGTAAACATGACAGTTGGTCTGTTACTGTGTTTTATAAAGCCCTGTTTATCCCTCTAGTAAACATGACAGTTGGTCTGTTCTGTCACTGTGTTTTATAAAGCCCTGTTTATCCCTCTAGTAAACATAACAGTTGGTCTGTCACTGTGTTTTATAAAGCCCTGTTTATCCCTCTAGTAAACATGACAGTTGGTCTGTTACTGTGTTTTATAAAGCCCTGTTTATCCCTCTAGTAAACATGACAGTTGGTCTGTTCTGTCACTGTGTTTTATAAAGCCCTGTTTATCCCTCTAGTAAACATGACAGTTGGTCTGTCACTGTGTTTTATAAAGCCCTGTTTATCCCTCTAGTAAACATGACAGTTGGTCTGTTACTGTGTTTTATAAAGCCCTGTTTATCCCTCTAGTAAACATGACAGTTGGTCTGTTACTGTGTTTTATAAAGCCCTGTTTATCCCTCTAGTAAACATGACAGTTGGTCTGTTACTGTGTTTTATAAAGCCCTGTTTATCCCTCTAGTAAACATGACAGTTGGTCTGTCACTGTGTTTTATAAAGCCCTGTTTATCCCTCTAGTAAACATGACAGTTGGTCTGTCACTGTGTTTTATAAAGCCCTGTTTATCCCTCTAGTAAACATGACAGTTGGTCTGTTCTGTCATTGTGCTTTATAAAGCCCTGTTTATCCCTCTAGTAAACATGACAGTTGGTCTGTCACTGTGTTTTATAAAGCCCTGTTTATCCCTCTAGTAAACATGACAGTTGGTCTGTCACTGTGTTTTATAAAGCCCTGTTTATCCCTCTAGTAAACATGACAGTTGGTCTGTTACTGTGTTTTATAAAGCCCTGTTTATCCATCTAGTAAACATGACAGTTGGTCTGTTACTGTGTTTTATAAAGCCCTGTTTATCCATCTAGTAAACATGACAGTTGGTCTGTCACTGTGTTTTATAAAGCCCTGTTTATCCCTCTAGTAAACATGACAGTTGGTCTGTCACTGTGTTTTATAAAGCCCTGTTTATCCCTCTAGTAAAAATGACAGTTGGTCTGTTACTGTGTTTTATAAAGCCCTGTTTATCCCTCTAGTAAACATGACAGTTGGTCTGTTACTGTGTTTTATAAAGCCCTGTTTATCCCTCTAGTAAACATGACAGTTGGTCTGTTACTGTGTTTTATAAAGCCCTGTTTATCCCTCTAGTAAACATGACAGTTGGTCTGTTACTGTGTTTTATAAAGCCCTGTTTATCCCTCTAGTAAACATGACAGTTGGTCTGTTACTGTGTTTTATAAAGCCCTGTTTATCCCTCTAGTAAACATGACAGTTGGTCTGTTACTGTGTTTTATAAAGCCCTGTTTATCCCTCTAGTAAACATGACAGTTGGTCTGTTACTGTGTTTTATAAAGCCCTGTTTATCCCTCTAGTAAACATGACAGTTGGTCTGTCACTGTGTTTTATAAAGCCCTGTTTATCCCTCTAGTAAACATGACAGTTGGTCTGTCACTGTGTTTTATAAAGCCCTGTTTATCCCTCTAGTAAACATGACAGTTGGTCTGTCACTGTGTTTTATAAAGCCCTGTTTATCCCTCTAGTAAACATGACAGTTGGTCTGTCACTGTGTTTTATAAAGCCCTGTTTACCCTCTAGTAAACATGACAGTTGGTCTGTCACTGTGTTTTATAAAGCCCTGTTTATCCCTCTAGTAAACATGACAGTTGGTCTGTTCTGTCATTGTGCTTTATAAAGCCCTGTTTATCCCTCTAGTAAACATGACAGTTGGTCTGTCACTGTGTTTTATAAAGCCCTGTTTATCCCTCTAGTAAACATGACAGTTGGTCTGTTACTGTGTTTTATAAAGCCCTGTTTATCCCTCTAGTAAACATGACAGTTGGTCTGTCACTGTGTTTTATAAAGCCCTGTTTATCCCTCTAGTAAACATGACAGTTGGTCTGTCACTGTGTTTTATAAAGCCCTGTTTATCCCTCTAGTAAACATGACAGTTGGTCTGTTACTGTGTTTTATAAAGCCCTGTTTATCCCTCTAGTAAACATAACAGTTGGTCTGTCACTGTGTTTTATAAAGCCCTGTTTATCCCTCTAGTAAACATGACAGTTGGTCTGTCACTGTGTTTTATAAAGCCCTGTTTATCCCTCTAGTAAACATGACAGTTGGTCTGTTACTGTGTTTTATAAAGCCCTGTTTATCCCTCTAGTAAACATGACAGTTGGTCTGTTACTGTGTTTTATAAAGCCCTGTTTATCCCTCTAGTAAACATGACAGTTGGTCTGTTACTGTGTTTTATAAAGCCCTGTTTATCCCTCTAGTAAACATGACAGTTGGTCTGTCACTGTGTTTTATAAAGCCCTGTTTATCCCTCTAGTAAACATGACAGTTGGTCTGTTACTGTGTTTTATAAAGCCCTGTTTATCCCTCTAGTAAACATGACAGTTGGTCTGTTACTGTGTTTTATAAAGCCCTGTTTATCCCTCTAGTAAACATGACAGTTGGTCTGTTACTGTGTTTTATAAAGCCCTGTTTATCCCTCTAGTAAACATGACAGTTGGTCTGTCACTGTGTTTTATAAAGCCCTGTTTATCCCTCTAGTAAACATGACAGTTGGTCTGTTACTGTGTTTTATAAAGCCCTGTTTATCCCTCTAGTAAACATGACAGTTGGTCTGTCACTGTGTTTTATAAAGCCCTGTTTATCCCTCTAGTAAACATGACAGTTGGTCTGTCACTGTGTTTTATAAAGCCCTGTTTATCCCTCTAGTAAACATGACAGTTGGTCTGTCACTGTGTTTTATAAAGCCCTGTTTATCCCTCTAGTAAACATGACAGTTGGTCTGTCACTGTGTTTTATAAAGCCCTGTTTATCCCTCTAGTAAACATGACAGTTGGTCTGTTACTGTGTTTTATAAAGCCCTGTTTATCCCTCTAGTAAACCTGACAGTTGGTCTGTTCTGTCATTGTGTTTTATAAAGCCCTGTTTATCCCTCTAGTAAACATGACAGTTGGTCTGTTACTGTGTTTTATAAAGCCCTGTTTATCCCTCTAGTAAACATGACAGTTGGTCTGTTACTGTGTTTTATAAAGCCCTGTTTATCCCTCTAGTAAACATGACAGTTGGTCTGTCACTGTGTTTTATAAAGCCCTGTTTATCCCTCTGGTAAACATGACAGTTGGTCTGTCACTGTGTTTTATAAAGCCCTGTTTATCCCTCTAGTAAACATGACAGTTGGTCTGTCACTGTGTTTTATAAAGCCCTGTTTATCCCTCTAGTAAACATGACAGTTGGTCTGTTCTGTTACTGTGTTTTATAAAGCCCTGTTTATCCCTCTAGTAAACATGACAGTTGGTCTGTTACTGTGTTTTATAAAGCCCTGTTTATCCCTCTAGTAAACATGACAGTTGGTCTGTCACTGTGTTTTATAAAGCCCTGTTTATCCCTCTAGTAAACATGACAGTTGGTCTGTTCTGTTACTGTGTTTTATAAAGCCCTGTTTATCCCTCTAGTAAACATGACAGTTGGTCTGTTACTGTGTTTTATAAAGCCCTGTTTATCCCTCTAGTAAACATGACAGTTGGTCTGTTACTGTGTTTTATAAAGCCCTGTTTATCCCTCTAGTAAACATGACAGTTGGTCTGTTACTGTGTTTTATAAAGCCCTGTTTATCCCTCTAGTAAACATGACAGTTGGTCTGTCACTGTGTTTTATAAAGCCCTGTTTATCCCTCTAGTAAACATGACAGTTGGTCTGTCACTGTGTTTTATAAAGCCCTGTTTATCCCTCTAGTAAACATGACAGTTGGTCTGTTACTGTGTTTTATAAAGCCCTGTTTATCCCTCTAGTAAACATGACAGTTGGTCTGTCACTGTGTTTTATAAAGCCCTGTTTATCCCTCTAGTAAACATGACAGTTGGTCTGTCACTGTGTTTTATAAAGCCCTGTTTATCCCTCTAGTAAACATGACAGTTGGTCTGTTACTGTGTTTTATAAAGCCCTGTTTATCCCTCTAGTAAACATGACAGTTGGTCTGTCACTGTGTTTTATAAAGCCCTGTTTATCCCTCTAGTAAACATGACAGTTGGTCTGTTACTGTGTTTTATAAAGCCCTGTTTATCCCTCTAGTAAACATGACAGTTGGTCTGTTACTGTGTTTTATAAAGCCCTGTTTATCCCTCTAGTAAACATGACAGTTGGTCTGTTACTGTGTTTTATAAAGCCCTGTTTATCCCTCTAGTAAACATGACAGTTGGTCTGTCACTGTGTTTTATAAAGCCCTGTTTATCCCTCTAGTAAACATGACAGTTGGTCTGTTACTGTGTTTTATAAAGCCCTGTTTATCCCTCTAGTAAACATGACAGTTGGTCTGTCATTGTGCTTTATAAAGCCCTGTTTATCCCTCTAGTAAACATGACAGTTGGTCTGTTACTGTGTTTTATAAAGCCCTGTTTATCCCTCTAGTAAACATGACAGTTGGTCTGTTACTGTGTTTTATAAAGCCCTGTTTATCCCTCTAGTAAACATGACAGTTGGTCTGTTACTGTGTTTTATAAAGCCCTGTTTATCCCTCTAGTAAACATGACAGTTGGTCTGTCACTGTGTTTTATAAAGCCCTGTTTATCCCTCTAGTAAACATGACAGTTGGTCTGTTCTGTCATTGTGTTTTATAAAGCCCTGTTTATCCCTCTAGTAAACATGACAGTTGGTCTGTTACTGTGTTTTATAAAGCCCTGTTTATCCCTCTAGTAAACATGACAGTTGGTCTGTCACTGTGTTTTATAAAGCCCTGTTTATCCCTCTAGTAAACATGACAGTTGGTCTGTTACTGTGTTTTATAAAGCCCTGTTTATCCCTCTAGTAAACCTGACAGTTGGTCTGTTACTGTGTTTTATAAAGCCCTGTTTATCCCTCTAGTAAACATGACAGTTGGTCTGTTACTGTGTTTTATAAAGCCCTGTTTATCCCTCTAGTAAACATGACAGTTGGTCTGTCACTGTGTTTTATAAAGCCCTGTTTATCCCTCTAGTAAACATGACAGTTGGTCTGTTACTGTGTTTTATAAAGCCCTGTTTATCCCTCTAGTAAACATGACAGTTGGTCTGTTACTGTGTTTTATAAAGCCCTGTTTATCCCTCTAGTAAACATGACAGTTGGTCTGTCACTGTGTTTTATAAAGCCCTGTTTATCCCTCTAGTAAACCTGACAGTTGGTCTGTTACTGTGTTTTATAAAGCCCTGTTTATCCCTCTAGTAAACATGACAGTTGGTCTGTTACTGTGTTTTATAAAGCCCTGTTTATCCCTCTAGTAAACATGACAGTTGGTCTGTTACTGTGTTTTATAAAGCCCTGTTTATCCCTCTAGTAAACATGACAGTTGGTCTGTTCTGTCATTGTGTTTTATAAAGCCCTGTTTATCCCTCTAGTAAACATGACAGTTGGTCTGTTACTGTGTTTTATGAAGCCCTGTTTATCCCTCTAGTAAACATGACAGTTGGTCTGTTACTGTGTTTTATAAAGCCCTGTTTATCCCTCTAGTAAACATGACAGTTGGTCTGTTCTGTCACTGTGTTTTATAAAGCCCTGTTTATCCCTCTAGTAAACATGACAGTTGGTCTGTTACTGTGTTTTATAAAGCCCTGTTTATCCCTCTAGTAAACATGACAGTTGGTCTGTCACTGTGTTTTATAAAGCCCTGTTTATCCCTCTAGTAAACATGACAGTTGGTCTGTCACTGTGTTTTATAAAGCCCTGTTTATCCCTCTAGTAAACATGACAGTTGGTCTGTTACTGTGTTTTATAAAGCCCTGTTTATCCCTCTAGTAAACATGACAGTTGGTCTGTTACTGTGTTTTATAAAGCCCTGTTTATCCCTCTAGTAAACATGACAGTTGGTCTGTCACTGTGTTTTATAAAGCCCTGTTTATCCCTCTAGTAAACATGACAGTTGGTCTGTCACTGTGTTTTATAAAGCCCTGTTTATCCCTCTAGTAAACATGACAGTTGGTCTGTTACTGTGTTTTATAAAGCCCTGTTTATCCCTCTAGTAAACATGACAGTTGGTCTGTTACTGTGTTTTATAAAGCCCTGTTTATCCCTCTAGTAAACATGACAGTTGGTCTGTTACTGTGTTTTATAAAGCCCTGTTTATCCCTCTAGTAAACATGACAGTTGGTCTGTTACTGTGTTTTATAAAGCCCTGTTTATCCCTCTAGTAAACATGACAGTTGGTCTGTCACTGTGTTTTATAAAGCCCTGTTTATCCCTCTAGTAAACATGACAGTTGGTCTGTCACTGTGTTTTATAAAGCCCTGTTTATCCCTCTAGTAAACATGACAGTTGGTCTGTCACTGTGTTTTATAAAGCCCTGTTTATCCCTCTAGTAAACATGACAGTTGGTCTGTCACTGTGTTTTATAAAGCCCTGTTTATCCCTCTAGTAAACATGACAGTTGGTCTGTCACTGTGTTTTATAAAGCCCTGTTTATCCCTCTAGTAAACATGACAGTTGGTCTGTTACTGTGTTTTATAAAGCCCTGTTTATCCCTCTAGTAAACATGACAGTTGGTCTGTCACTGTGTTTTATAAAGCCCTGTTTATCCCTCTAGTAAACATGACAGTTGGTCTGTCACTGTGTTTTATAAAGCCCTGTTTATCCCTCTAGTAAACATGACAGTTGGTCTGTCACTGTGTTTTATAAAGCCCTGTTTATCCCTCTAGTAAACATGACAGTTGGTCTGTCACTGTGTTTTATAAAGCCCTGTTTATCCCTCTAGTAAACATGACAGTTGGTCTGTTACTGTGTTTTATAAAGCCCTGTTTATCCCTCTAGTAAACATGACAGTTGGTCTGTTCTGTTACTGTGTTTTATAAAGCCCTGTTTATCCCTCTAGTAAACATGACAGTTGGTATGTTACTGTGTTTTATAAAGCCCTGTTTATCCCTCTAGTAAACATGACAGTTGGTCTGTCACTGTGTTTTATAAAGCCCTGTTTATCCCTCTAGTAAACATGACAGTTGGTCTGTTACTGTGTTTTATAAAGCCCTGTTTATCCCTCTAGTAAACATGACAGTTGGTCTGTTACTGTGTTTTATAAAGCCCTGTTTATCCCTCTAGTAAACATGACAGTTGGTCTGTCACTGTGTTTTATAAAGCCCTGTTTATCCCTCTAGTAAACATGACAGTTGGTCTGTTACTGTGTTTTATAAAGCCCTGTTTATCCCTCTAGTAAACATGACAGTTGGTCTGTTACTGTGTTTTATAAAGCCCTGTTTATCCCTCTAGTAAACATGACAGTTGGTCTGTTACTGTGTTTTATAAAGCCCTGTTTATCCCTCTAGTAAACATGACAGTTGGTCTGTCACTGTGTTTTATAAAGCCCTGTTTATCCCTCTAGTAAACATGACAGTTGGTCTGTCACTGTGTTTTATAAAGCCCTGTTTATCCCTCTAGTAAACATGACAGTTGGTCTGTCACTGTGTTTTATAAAGCCCTGTTTATCCCTCTAGTAAACATGACAGTTGGTCTGTCACTGTGTTTTATAAAGCCCTGTTTATCCCTCTAGTAAACATGACAGTTGGTCTGTTACTGTGTTTTATAAAGCCCTGTTTATCCCTCTAGTAAACATGACAGTTGGTCTGTTACTGTGTTTTATAAAGCCCTGTTTATCCCTCTAGTAAACATGACAGTTGGTCTGTTACTGTGTTTTATAAAGCCCTGTTTATCCCTCTAGTAAACATGACAGTTGGTCTGTTACTGTGTTTTATAAAGCCCTGTTTATCCCTCTAGTAAACATGACAGTTGGTCTCTCACTGTGTTTTATAAAGCCCTGTTTATCCCTCTAGTAAACATGACAGTTGGTCTGTCACTGTGTTTTATAAAGCCCTGTTTATCCCTCTAGTAAACATGACAGTTGGTCTGTTCTGTCACTGTGTTTTATAAAGCCCTGTTTATCCCTCTAGTAAACATGACAGTTGGTCTGTCACTGTGTTTTATAAAGCCCTGTTTATCCCTCTAGTAAACATGACAGTTGGTCTGTTACTGTGTTTTATAAAGCCCTGTTTATCCCTCTAGTAAACCTGACAGTTGGTCTGTTACTGTGTTTTATAAAGCCCTGTTTATCCCTCTAGTAAACATGACAGTTGGTCTGTTACTGTGTTTTATAAAGCCCTGTTTATCCCTCTAGTAAACATGACAGTTGGTCTGTTACTGTGTTTTATAAAGCCCTGTTTATCCCTCTAGTAAACATGACAGTTGGTCTGTTACTGTGTTTTATAAAGCCCTGTTTATCCCTCTAGTAAACATGACAGTTGGTCTGTCACTGTGTTTTATAAAGCCCTGTTTATCCCTCTAGTAAACATGACAGTTGGTCTGTCACTGTGTTTTATAAAGCCCTGTTTATCCCTCTAGTAAACATGACAGTTGGTCTGTTACTGTGTTTTATAAAGCCCTGTTTATCCCTCTAGTAAACATGACAGTTGGTCTGTCACTGTGTTTTATAAAGCCCTGTTTATCCCTCTAGTAAACATGACAGTTGGTCTGTTACTGTGTTTTATAAAGCCCTGTTTATCCCTCTAGTAAACATGACAGTTGGTCTGTCACTGTGTTTTATAAAGCCCTGTTTATCCCTCTAGTAAACATGACAGTTGGTCTGTCATTGTGCTTTATAAAGCCCTGTTTATCCCTCTAGTAAACATGACAGTTGGTCTGTTACTGTGTTTTATAAAGCCCTGTTTATCCCTCTAGTAAACATGACAGTTGGTCTGTTACTGTGTTTTATAAAGCCCTGTTTATCCCTCTAGTAAACATGACAGTTGGTCTGTCACTGTGTTTTATAAAGCCCTGTTTATCCCTCTAGTAAACATGACAGTTGGTCTGTCACTGTGTTTTATAAAGCCCTGTTTATCCCTCTAGTAAACATGACAGTTGGTCTGTTACTGTGTTTTATAAAGCCCTGTTTATCCCTCTAGTAAACATGACAGTTGGTCTGTTACTGTGTTTTATAAAGCCCTGTTTATCCCTCTAGTAAACATGACAGTTGGTCTGTCACTGTGTTTTATAAAGCCCTGTTTATCCCTCTAGTAAACATGACAGTTGGTCTGTTACTGTGTTTTATAAAGCCCTGTTTATCCCTCTAGTAAACATGACAGTTGGTCTGTTACTGTGTTTTATAAAGCCCTGTTTATCCCTCTAGTAAACATGACAGTTGGTCTGTCACTGTGTTTTATAAAGCCCTGTTTATCCCTCTAGTAAACATGACAGTTGGTCTGTCACTGTGTTTTATAAAGCCCTGTTTATCCCTCTAGTAAACATGACAGTTGGTCTGTTACTGTGTTTTATAAAGCCCTGTTTATCCCTCTAGTAAACATGACAGTTGGTCTGTTACTGTGTTTTATAAAACCCTGTTTATCCCTCTAGTAAACATGACAGTTGGTCTGTCACTGTGTTTTATAAAGCCCTGTTTATCCCTCCAGTAAACATGACAGTTGGTCTGTTACTGTGTTTTATAAAGCCCTGTTTATCCCTCTAGTAAACATTACAGTTGGTCTGTTACTGTGTTTTATAAAGCCCTGTTTATCCCTCTAGTAAACATGACAGTTGGTCTGTTACTGTGTTTTATAAAACCCTGTTTATCCCTCTAGTAAACATGACAGTTGGTCTGTCACTGTGTTTTATAAAGCCCTGTTTACCCTCTAGTAAACATGACAGTTGGTCTGTTACTGTGTTTTATAAAGCCCTGTTTATCCCTCTAGTAAACATGACAGTTGGTCTGTTACTGTGTTTTATAAAGCCCTGTTTATCCCTCTAGTAAACATGACAGTTGGTCTGTTACTGTGTTTTATAAAGCCCTGTTTATCCCTCTAGTAAACATGACAGTTGGTCTGTTCTGTTACTGTGTTTTATAAAGCCCTGTTTATCCCTCTAGTAAACATGACAGTTGGTCTGTTACTGTGTTTTATAAAGCCCTGTTTATCCCTCTAGTAAACATGACAGTTGGTCTGTCACTGTGTTTTATAAAGCCCTGTTTATCCCTCTAGTAAACATGACAGTTGGTCTGTTACTGTGTTTTATAAAGCCCTGTTTATCCCTCTAGTAAACATGACAGTTGGTCTGTCACTGTGTTTTATAAAGCCCTGTTTATCCCTCCAGTAAACATGACAGTTGGTCTGTTACTGTGTTTTATAAAGCCCTGTTTATCCCTCTAGTAAACATGACAGTTGGTCTGTTACTGTGTTTTATAAAGCCCTGTTTATCCCTCTAGTAAACATGGCAGTTGGTCTGTCACTGTGTTTTATAAAGCCCTGTTTATCCCTCTAGTAAACATGACAGTTGGTCTGTTACTGTGTTTTATAAAGCCCTGTTTATCCCTCTAGTAAACATGACAGTTGGTCTGTTCTGTCACTGTGTTTTATAAAGCCCTGTTTATCCCTCTAGTAAACATGACAGTTGGTCTGATCTGTTACTGTGTTTTATAAAGCCCTGTTTATCCCTCTAGTAAACATGACAGTTGGTCTGTTCTGTTACTGTGTTTTATAAAGCCCTGTTTATCCCTCTAGTAAACATGACAGTTGGTCTGTTACTGTGTTTTATAAAGCCCTGTTTATCCCTCTAGTAAACATGACAGTTGGTCTGTTACTGTGTTTTATAAAACCCTGTTTATCCCTCTAGTAAACATGACAGTTGGTCTGTCACTGTGTTTTATAAAGCCCTGTTTATCCCTCTAGTAAACATGACAGTTGGTCTGTTCTGTTACTGTGTTTTATAAAGCCCTGTTTATCCCTCTAGTAAACATGACAGTTGGTCTGTTACTGTGTTTTATAAAGCCCTGTTTATCCCTCTAGTAAACATGACAGTTGGTCTGTTACTGTGTTTTATAAAGCCCTGTTTATCCCTCTAGTAAACATGACAGTTGGTCTGTCACTGTGTTTTATAAAGCCCTGTTTATCCCTCTAGTAAACATGACAGTTGGTCTGTCACTGTGTTTTATAAAGCCCTGTTTATCCCTCTAGTAAACATGACAGTTGGTCTGTTACTGTGTTTTATAAAGCCCTGTTTATCCCTCTAGTAAACATGACAGTTGGTCTGTTACTGTGTTTTATAAAGCCCTGTTTATCCCTCTAGTAAACATGACAGTTGGTCTGTTACTGTGTTTTATAAAGCCCTGTTTATCCCTCCAGTAAACATGACAGTTGGTCTGTTACTGTGTTTTATAAAGCCCTGTTTATCCCTCTAGTAAACATGACAGTTGGTCTGTTACTGTGTTTTATAAAGCCCTGTTTATCCCTCTAGTAAACATGACAGTTGGTCTGTTACTGTGTTTTATAAAGCCCTGTTTATCCCTCTAGTAAACATGACAGTTGGTCTGTCACTGTGTTTTATAAAGCCCTGTTTATCCCTCTAGTAAACATGACAGTTGGTCTGTTACTGTGTTTTATAAAGCCCTGTTTATCCCTCTAGTAAACATGACAGTTGGTCTGTTACTGTGTTTTATAAAGCCCTGTTTATCCCTCTAGTAAACATGACAGTTGGTCTGTCACTGTGTTTTATAAAGCCCTGTTTATCCCTCTAGTAAACATGACAGTTGGTCTGTTACTGTGTTTTATAAAGCCCTGTTTATCCCTCTAGTAAACATGACAGTTGGTCTGTCACTGTGTTTTATAAAGCCCTGTTTATCCCTCTAGTAAACATGACAGTTGGTCTGTTCTGTCACTGTGTTTTATAAAGCCCTGTTTATCCCTCTAGTAAACATGACAGTTGGTCTGTTACTGTGTTTTATAAAGCCCTGTTTATCCCTCTAGTAAACATGACAGTTGGTCTGTTACTGTGTTTTATAAAGCCCTGTTTATCCCTCTAGTAAACATGACAGTTTGTCTGTCACTGTGTTTTATAAAGCCCTGTTTATCCCTCTAGTAAACATGACAGTTGGTCTGTCATTGTGTTTTATAAAGCCCTGTTTATCCCTCTAGTAAACATGACAGTTGGTCTGTCACTGTGTTTTATAAAGCCCTGTTTATCCCTCTAGTAAACATGACAGTTGGTCTGTTCTGTCACTGTGTTTTATAAAGCCCTGTTTACCCTCTAGTAAACATGACAGTTGGTCTGTTCTGTTACTGTGTTTTATAAAGCCCTGTTTATCCCTCTAGTAAACATGACAGTTGGTCTGTTACTGTGTTTTATAAAGCCCTGTTTATCCCTCTAGTAAACATGACAGTTGGTCTGTTACTGTGTTTTATAAAGCCCTGTTTATCCCTCTAGTAAACATGACAGTTGGTCTGTCACTGTGTTTTATAAAGCCCTGTTTATCCCTCTAGTAAACATGACAGTTGGTCTGTTACTGTGTTTTATAAAGCCCTGTTTATCCCTCTAGTAAACATGACAGTTGGTCTGTCACTGTGTTTTATAAAGCCCTGTTTATCCCTCTAGTAAACATGACAGTTGGTCTGTTCTGTCACTGTGTTTTATAAAGCCCTGTTTATCCCTCTAGTAAACATGACAGTTGGTCTGTTACTGTGTTTTATAAAGCCCTGTTTATCCCTCTAGTAAACATGACAGTTGGTCTGTTACTGTGTTTTATAAAGCCCTGTTTATCCCTCTAGTAAACATGACAGTTTGTCTGTCACTGTGTTTTATAAAGCCCTGTTTATCCCTCTAGTAAACATGACAGTTGGTCTGTTCTGTCACTGTGTTTTATAAAGCCCTGTTTACCCCTCTAGTAAACATGACAGTTGGTCTGTTACTGTGTTTTATAAAGCCCTGTTTATCCCTCTAGTAAACATGACAGTTGGTCTGTTACTGTGTTTTATAAAGCCCTGTTTATCCCTCTAGTAAACATGACAGTTGGTCTGTTACTGTGTTTTATAAAGCCCTGTTTATCCCTCTAGTAAACATGACAGTTGGTCTGTTACTGTGTTTTATAAAGCCCTGTTTATCCCTCTAGTAAACATGACAGTTGGTCTGTTACTGTGTTTTATAAAGCCCTGTTTATCCCTCTAGTAAACATGACAGTTGGTCTGTTACTGTGTTTTATAAAGCCCTGTTTATCCCTCTAGTAAACATGACAGTTGGTCTGTTACTGTGTTTTATAAAGCCCTGTTTATCCCTCTAGTAAACATGACAGTTTGTCTGTCACTGTGTTTTATAAAGCCCTGTTTATCCCTCTAGTAAACATGACAGTTGGTCTGTCACTGTGTTTTATAAAGCCCTGTTTATCCCTCTAGTAAACATGACAGTTGGTCTGTTACTGTGTTTTATAAAGCCCTGTTTATCCCTCTAGTAAACATGACAGTTGGTCTGTTACTGTGTTTTATAAAGCCCTGTTTATCCCTCTAGTAAACATGACAGTTGGTCTGTTACTGTGTTTTATAAAGCCCTGTTTATCCCTCTAGTAAACATGACAGTTGGTCTGTCACTGTGTTTTATAAAGCCCTGTTTATCCCTCTAGTAAACATGACAGTTGGTCTGTTCTGTCACTGTGTTTTATAAAGCCCTGTTTATCCCTCTAGTAAACATGACAGTTGGTCTGTTACTGTGTTTTATAAAGCCCTGTTTATCCCTCTAGTAAACATGACAGTTGGTCTGTTACTGTGTTTTATAAAGCCCTGTTTATCCCTCTAGTAAACATGACAGTTTGTCTGTCACTGTGTTTTATAAAGCCCTGTTTATCCCTCTAGTAAACATGACAGTTGGTCTGTCATTGTGTTTTATAAAGCCCTGTTTATCCCTCTAGTAAACATGACAGTTGGTCTGTCACTGTGTTTTATAAAGCCCTGTTTATCCCTCTAGTAAACATGACAGTTGGTCTGTTCTGTCACTGTGTTTTATAAAGCCCTGTTTACCCTCTAGTAAACATGACAGTTGGTCTGTTCTGTTACTGTGTTTTATAAAGCCCTGTTTATCCCTCTAGTAAACATGACAGTTGGTCTGTTACTGTGTTTTATAAAGCCCTGTTTATCCCTCTAGTAAACATGACAGTTGGTCTGTTACTGTGTTTTATAAAGCCCTGTTTATCCCTCTAGTAAACATGACAGTTGGTCTGTCACTGTGTTTTATAAAGCCCTGTTTATCCCTCTAGTAAACATGACAGTTGGTCTGTTACTGTGTTTTATAAAGCCCTGTTTATCCCTCTAGTAAACATGACAGTTGGTCTGTCACTGTGTTTTATAAAGCCCTGTTTATCCCTCTAGTAAACATGACAGTTGGTCTGTTCTGTCACTGTGTTTTATAAAGCCCTGTTTATCCCTCTAGTAAACATGACAGTTGGTCTGTTACTGTGTTTTATAAAGCCCTGTTTATCCCTCTAGTAAACATGACAGTTGGTCTGTTACTGTGTTTTATAAAGCCCTGTTTATCCCTCTAGTAAACATGACAGTTTGTCTGTCACTGTGTTTTATAAAGCCCTGTTTATCCCTCTAGTAAACATGACAGTTGGTCTGTTCTGTCACTGTGTTTTATAAAGCCCTGTTTACCCCTCTAGTAAACATGACAGTTGGTCTGTTACTGTGTTTTATAAAGCCCTGTTTATCCCTCTAGTAAACATGACAGTTGGTCTGTTACTGTGTTTTATAAAGCCCTGTTTATCCCTCTAGTAAACATGACAGTTGGTCTGTTACTGTGTTTTATAAAGCCCTGTTTATCCCTCTAGTAAACATGACAGTTGGTCTGTTACTGTGTTTTATAAAGCCCTGTTTATCCCTCTAGTAAACATGACAGTTGGTCTGTTACTGTGTTTTATAAAGCCCTGTTTATCCCTCTAGTAAACATGACAGTTGGTCTGTTACTGTGTTTTATAAAGCCCTGTTTATCCCTCTAGTAAACATGACAGTTGGTCTGTTACTGTGTTTTATAAAGCCCTGTTTATCCCTCTAGTAAACATGACAGTTTGTCTGTCACTGTGTTTTATAAAGCCCTGTTTATCCCTCTAGTAAACATGACAGTTGGTCTGTCACTGTGTTTTATAAAGCCCTGTTTATCCCTCTAGTAAACATGACAGTTGGTCTGTTACTGTGTTTTATAAAGCCCTGTTTATCCCTCTAGTAAACATGACAGTTGGTCTGTTACTGTGTTTTATAAAGCCCTGTTTATCCCTCTAGTAAACATGACAGTTGGTCTGTTACTGTGTTTTATAAAGCCCTGTTTATCCCTCTAGTAAACATGACAGTTGGTCTGTCACTGTGTTTTATAAAGCCCTGTTTATCCCTCTAGTAAACATGACAGTTGGTCTGTTCTGTCACTGTGTTTTATAAAGCCCTGTTTATCCCTCTAGTAAACATGACAGTTGGTCTGTTACTGTGTTTTATAAAGCCCTGTTTATCCCTCTAGTAAACATGACAGTTGGTCTGTCACTGTGTTTTATAAAGCCCTGTTTATCCCTCTAGTAAACATGACAGTTGGTCTGTTACTGTGTTTTATAAAGCCCTGTTTATCCCTCTAGTAAACATGACAGTTGGTCTGTTACTGTGTTTTATAAAGCCCTGTTTATCCCTCTAGTAAACATGACAGTTGGTCTGTCACTGTGTTTTATAAAGCCCTGTTTATCCCTCTAGTAAACATGACAGTTGGTCTGTTACTGTGTTTTATAAAGCCCTGTTTATCCCTCTAGTAAACATGACAGTTGGTCTGTCACTGTGTTTTATAAAGCCCTGTTTATCCCTCTAGTAAACATGACAGTTGGTCTGTTCTGTCACTGTGTTTTATAAAGCCCTGTTTATCCCTCTAGTAAACATGACAGTTGGTCTGTTACTGTGTTTTATAAAGCCCTGTTTATCCCTCTAGTAAACATGACAGTTGGTCTGTTACTGTGTTTTATAAAGCCCTGTTTATCCCTCTAGTAAACATGACAGTTTGTCTGTCACTGTGTTTTATAAAGCCCTGTTTATCCCTCTAGTAAACATGACAGTTGGTCTGTCATTGTGTTTTATAAAGCCCTGTTTATCCCTCTAGTAAACATGACAGTTGGTCTGTCACTGTGTTTTATAAAGCCCTGTTTATCCCTCTAGTAAACATGACAGTTGGTCTGTTCTGTCACTGTGTTTTATAAAGCCCTGTTTACCCTCTAGTAAACATGACAGTTGGTCTGTTCTGTTACTGTGTTTTATAAAGCCCTGTTTATCCCTCTAGTAAACATGACAGTTGGTCTGTTACTGTGTTTTATAAAGCCCTGTTTATCCCTCTAGTAAACATGACAGTTGGTCTGTTACTGTGTTTTATAAAGCCCTGTTTATCCCTCTAGTAAACATGACAGTTGGTCTGTCACTGTGTTTTATAAAGCCCTGTTTATCCCTCTAGTAAACATGACAGTTGGTCTGTTACTGTGTTTTATAAAGCCCTGTTTATCCCTCTAGTAAACATGACAGTTGGTCTGTCACTGTGTTTTATAAAGCCCTGTTTATCCCTCTAGTAAACATGACAGTTGGTCTGTTCTGTCACTGTGTTTTATAAAGCCCTGTTTATCCCTCTAGTAAACATGACAGTTGGTCTGTTACTGTGTTTTATAAAGCCCTGTTTATCCCTCTAGTAAACATGACAGTTGGTCTGTTACTGTGTTTTATAAAGCCCTGTTTATCCCTCTAGTAAACATGACAGTTTGTCTGTCACTGTGTTTTATAAAGCCCTGTTTATCCCTCTAGTAAACATGACAGTTGGTCTGTTCTGTCACTGTGTTTTATAAAGCCCTGTTTACCCCTCTAGTAAACATGACAGTTGGTCTGTTACTGTGTTTTATAAAGCCCTGTTTATCCCTCTAGTAAACATGACAGTTGGTCTGTTACTGTGTTTTATAAAGCCCTGTTTATCCCTCTAGTAAACATGACAGTTGGTCTGTTACTGTGTTTTATAAAGCCCTGTTTATCCCTCTAGTAAACATGACAGTTGGTCTGTTACTGTGTTTTATAAAGCCCTGTTTATCCCTCTAGTAAACATGACAGTTGGTCTGTTACTGTGTTTTATAAAGCCCTGTTTATCCCTCTAGTAAACATGACAGTTGGTCTGTTACTGTGTTTTATAAAGCCCTGTTTATCCCTCTAGTAAACATGACAGTTGGTCTGTTACTGTGTTTTATAAAGCCCTGTTTATCCCTCTAGTAAACATGACAGTTTGTCTGTCACTGTGTTTTATAAAGCCCTGTTTATCCCTCTAGTAAACATGACAGTTGGTCTGTCACTGTGTTTTATAAAGCCCTGTTTATCCCTCTAGTAAACATGACAGTTGGTCTGTTACTGTGTTTTATAAAGCCCTGTTTATCCCTCTAGTAAACATGACAGTTGGTCTGTTACTGTGTTTTATAAAGCCCTGTTTATCCCTCTAGTAAACATGACAGTTGGTCTGTTACTGTGTTTTATAAAGCCCTGTTTATCCCTCTAGTAAACATGACAGTTGGTCTGTCACTGTGTTTTATAAAGCCCTGTTTATCCCTCTAGTAAACATGACAGTTGGTCTGTTCTGTCACTGTGTTTTATAAAGCCCTGTTTATCCCTCTAGTAAACATGACAGTTGGTCTGTCACTGTGTTTTATAAAGCCCTGTTTATCCCTCTAGTAAACATGACATTTGGTCTGTCACTGTGTTTTATAAAGCCCTGTTTATCCCTCTAGTAAACATGACAGTTGGTCTGTTACTGTGTTTTATAAAGCCCTGTTTATCCCTCTAGTAAACATGACAGTTGGTCTGTTCTGTCACTGTGTTTTATAAAGCCCTGTTTATCCCTCTAGTAAACATGACAGTTGGTCTGTTCTGTTACTGTGTTTTATAAAGCCCTGTTTATCCCTCTAGTAAACATGACAGTTGGTCTGTTACTGTGTTTTATAAAGCCCTGTTTATCCCTCTAGTAAACATGACAGTTGGTCTGTTCTGTTACTGTGTTTTATAAAGCCCTGTTTATCCCTCTAGTAAACATGACAGTTGGTCTGTTACTGTGTTTTATAAAGCCCTGTTTATCCCTCTAGTAAACATGACAGTTGTTCTGTCACTGTGTTTTATAAAGCCCTGTTTATCCCTCCAGTAAACATGACAGTTGGTCTGTTACTGTGTTTTATAAAGCCCTGTTTATCCCTCTAGTAAACATGACAGTTGGTCTGTTACTGTGTTTTATAAAGCCCTGTTTATCCCTCTAGTAAACATGACAGTTGGTCTGTTCTGTCACTGTGTTTTATAAAGCCCTGTTTATCCCTCTAGTAAACATGACAGTTGGTCTGTTACTGTGTTTTATAAAGCCCTGTTTATCCCTCTAGTAAACATGACAGTTGGTCTGTTACTGTGTTTTATAAAGCCCTGTTTATCCCTCTAGTAAACATGACAGTTGGTCTGTCACTGTGTTTTATAAAGCCCTGTTTATCCCTCTAGTAAACATGACAGTTGGTCTGTTACTGTGTTTTATAAAGCCCTGTTTATCCCTCTAGTAAACATGACAGTTGGTCTGTTCTGTTACTGTGTTTTATAAAGCCCTGTTTATCCCTCTAGTAAACATGACAGTTGGTCTGTTACTGTGTTTTATAAAGCCCTGTTTATCCCTCTAGTAAACATGACAGTTGGTCTGTTACTGTGTTTTATAAAGCCCTGTTTATCCCTCTAGTAAACATGACAGTTTGTCTGTCACTGTGTTTTATAAAGCCCTGTTTATCCCTCTAGTAAACATGACAGTTGGTCTGTCACTGTGTTTTATAAAGCCCTGTTTATCCCTCTAGTAAACATGACAGTTGGTCTGTTACTGTGTTTTATAAAGCCCTGTTTATCCCTCTAGTAAACATGACAGTTGGTCTGTTACTGTGTTTTATAAAGCCCTGTTTATCCCTCTAGTAAACATGACAGTTGGTCTGTTACTGTGTTTTATAAAGCCCTGTTTATCCCTCTAGTAAACATGACAGTTGGTCTGTCACTGTGTTTTATAAAGCCCTGTTTATCCCTCTAGTAAACATGACAGTTGGTCTGTTCTGTCACTGTGTTTTATAAAGCCCTGTTTATCCCTCTAGTAAACATGACAGTTGGTCTGTTACTGTGTTTTATAAAGCCCTGTTTATCCCTCTAGTAAACATGACAGTTGGTCTGTTACTGTGTTTTATAAAGCCCTGTTTATCCCTCTAGTAAACATGACAGTTTGTCTGTCACTGTGTTTTATAAAGCCCTGTTTATCCCTCTAGTAAACATGACAGTTGGTCTGTCATTGTGTTTTATAAAGCCCTGTTTATCCCTCTAGTAAACATGACAGTTGGTCTGTCACTGTGTTTTATAAAGCCCTGTTTATCCCTCTAGTAAACATGACAGTTGGTCTGTTCTGTCACTGTGTTTTATAAAGCCCTGTTTACCCTCTAGTAAACATGACAGTTGGTCTGTTCTGTTACTGTGTTTTATAAAGCCCTGTTTATCCCTCTAGTAAACATGACAGTTGGTCTGTTACTGTGTTTTATAAAGCCCTGTTTATCCCTCTAGTAAACATGACAGTTGGTCTGTTACTGTGTTTTATAAAGCCCTGTTTATCCCTCTAGTAAACATGACAGTTGGTCTGTCACTGTGTTTTATAAAGCCCTGTTTATCCCTCTAGTAAACATGACAGTTGGTCTGTTACTGTGTTTTATAAAGCCCTGTTTATCCCTCTAGTAAACATGACAGTTGGTCTGTCACTGTGTTTTATAAAGCCCTGTTTATCCCTCTAGTAAACATGACAGTTGGTCTGTTCTGTCACTGTGTTTTATAAAGCCCTGTTTATCCCTCTAGTAAACATGACAGTTGGTCTGTTACTGTGTTTTATAAAGCCCTGTTTATCCCTCTAGTAAACATGACAGTTGGTCTGTTACTGTGTTTTATAAAGCCCTGTTTATCCCTCTAGTAAACATGACAGTTTGTCTGTCACTGTGTTTTATAAAGCCCTGTTTATCCCTCTAGTAAACATGACAGTTGGTCTGTTCTGTCACTGTGTTTTATAAAGCCCTGTTTACCCCTCTAGTAAACATGACAGTTGGTCTGTTACTGTGTTTTATAAAGCCCTGTTTATCCCTCTAGTAAACATGACAGTTGGTCTGTTACTGTGTTTTATAAAGCCCTGTTTATCCCTCTAGTAAACATGACAGTTGGTCTGTTACTGTGTTTTATAAAGCCCTGTTTATCCCTCTAGTAAACATGACAGTTGGTCTGTTACTGTGTTTTATAAAGCCCTGTTTATCCCTCTAGTAAACATGACAGTTGGTCTGTTACTGTGTTTTATAAAGCCCTGTTTATCCCTCTAGTAAACATGACAGTTGGTCTGTTACTGTGTTTTATAAAGCCCTGTTTATCCCTCTAGTAAACATGACAGTTGGTCTGTTACTGTGTTTTATAAAGCCCTGTTTATCCCTCTAGTAAACATGACAGTTTGTCTGTCACTGTGTTTTATAAAGCCCTGTTTATCCCTCTAGTAAACATGACAGTTGGTCTGTCACTGTGTTTTATAAAGCCCTGTTTATCCCTCTAGTAAACATGACAGTTGGTCTGTTACTGTGTTTTATAAAGCCCTGTTTATCCCTCTAGTAAACATGACAGTTGGTCTGTTACTGTGTTTTATAAAGCCCTGTTTATCCCTCTAGTAAACATGACAGTTGGTCTGTTACTGTGTTTTATAAAGCCCTGTTTATCCCTCTAGTAAACATGACAGTTGGTCTGTCACTGTGTTTTATAAAGCCCTGTTTATCCCTCTAGTAAACATGACAGTTGGTCTGTTCTGTCACTGTGTTTTATAAAGCCCTGTTTATCCCTCTAGTAAACATGACAGTTGGTCTGTTACTGTGTTTTATAAAGCCCTGTTTATCCCTCTAGTAAACATGACAGTTGGTCTGTCACTGTGTTTTATAAAGCCCTGTTTATCCCTCTAGTAAACATGACAGTTGGTCTGTTACTGTGTTTTATAAAGCCCTGTTTATCCCTCTAGTAAACATGACAGTTGGTCTGTTACTGTGTTTTATAAAGCCCTGTTTATCCCTCTAGTAAACATGACAGTTGGTCTGTCACTGTGTTTTATAAAGCCCTGTTTATCCCTCTAGTAAACATGACAGTTGGTCTGTTACTGTGTTTTATAAAGCCCTGTTTATCCCTCTAGTAAACATGACAGTTGGTCTGTCACTGTGTTTTATAAAGCCCTGTTTATCCCTCTAGTAAACATGACAGTTGGTCTGTTCTGTCACTGTGTTTTATAAAGCCCTGTTTATCCCTCTAGTAAACATGACAGTTGGTCTGTTACTGTGTTTTATAAAGCCCTGTTTATCCCTCTAGTAAACATGACAGTTGGTCTGTTACTGTGTTTTATAAAGCCCTGTTTATCCCTCTAGTAAACATGACAGTTTGTCTGTCACTGTGTTTTATAAAGCCCTGTTTATCCCTCTAGTAAACATGACAGTTGGTCTGTCATTGTGTTTTATAAAGCCCTGTTTATCCCTCTAGTAAACATGACAGTTGGTCTGTCACTGTGTTTTATAAAGCCCTGTTTATCCCTCTAGTAAACATGACAGTTGGTCTGTTCTGTCACTGTGTTTTATAAAGCCCTGTTTACCCTCTAGTAAACATGACAGTTGGTCTGTTCTGTTACTGTGTTTTATAAAGCCCTGTTTATCCCTCTAGTAAACATGACAGTTGGTCTGTTACTGTGTTTTATAAAGCCCTGTTTATCCCTCTAGTAAACATGACAGTTGGTCTGTTACTGTGTTTTATAAAGCCCTGTTTATCCCTCTAGTAAACATGACAGTTGGTCTGTCACTGTGTTTTATAAAGCCCTGTTTATCCCTCTAGTAAACATGACAGTTGGTCTGTTACTGTGTTTTATAAAGCCCTGTTTATCCCTCTAGTAAACATGACAGTTGGTCTGTCACTGTGTTTTATAAAGCCCTGTTTATCCCTCTAGTAAACATGACAGTTGGTCTGTTCTGTCACTGTGTTTTATAAAGCCCTGTTTATCCCTCTAGTAAACATGACAGTTGGTCTGTTACTGTGTTTTATAAAGCCCTGTTTATCCCTCTAGTAAACATGACAGTTGGTCTGTTACTGTGTTTTATAAAGCCCTGTTTATCCCTCTAGTAAACATGACAGTTTGTCTGTCACTGTGTTTTATAAAGCCCTGTTTATCCCTCTAGTAAACATGACAGTTGGTCTGTTCTGTCACTGTGTTTTATAAAGCCCTGTTTACCCCTCTAGTAAACATGACAGTTGGTCTGTTCTGTTACTGTGTTTTATAAAGCCCTGTTTATCCCTCTAGTAAACATGACAGTTGGTCTGTTACTGTGTTTTATAAAGCCCTGTTTATCCCTCTAGTAAACATGACAGTTGGTCTGTTACTGTGTTTTATAAAGCCCTGTTTATCCCTCTAGTAAACATGACAGTTGGTCTGTCACTGTGTTTTATAAAGCCCTGTTTATCCCTCTAGTAAACATGACAGTTGGTCTGTTCTGTCACTGTGTTTTATAAAGCCCTGTTTATCCCTCTAGTAAACATGACAGTTGGTCTGTCACTGTGTTTTATAAAGCCCTGTTTATCCCTCTAGTAAACATGACATTTGGTCTGTCACTGTGTTTTATAAAGCCCTGTTTATCCCTCTAGTAAACATGACAGTTGGTCTGTTACTGTGTTTTATAAAGCCCTGTTTATCCCTCTAGTAAACATGACAGTTGGTCTGTTCTGTCACTGTGTTTTATAAAGCCCTGTTTATCCCTCTAGTAAACATGACAGTTGGTCTGTTCTGTTACTGTGTTTTATAAAGCCCTGTTTATCCCTCTAGTAAACATGACAGTTGGTCTGTTACTGTGTTTTATAAAGCCCTGTTTATCCCTCTAGTAAACATGACAGTTGGTCTGTTCTGTTACTGTGTTTTATAAAGCCCTGTTTATCCCTCTAGTAAACATGACAGTTGGTCTGTTACTGTGTTTTATAAAGCCCTGTTTATCCCTCTAGTAAACATGACAGTTGTTCTGTCACTGTGTTTTATAAAGCCCTGTTTATCCCTCCAGTAAACATGACAGTTGGTCTGTTACTGTGTTTTATAAAGCCCTGTTTATCCCTCTAGTAAACATGACAGTTGGTCTGTTACTGTGTTTTATAAAGCCCTGTTTATCCCTCTAGTAAACATGACAGTTGGTCTGTTCTGTCACTGTGTTTTATAAAGCCCTGTTTATCCCTCTAGTAAACATGACAGTTGGTCTGTTACTGTGTTTTATAAAGCCCTGTTTATCCCTCTAGTAAACATGACAGTTGGTCTGTTACTGTGTTTTATAAAGCCCTGTTTATCCCTCTAGTAAACATGACAGTTGGTCTGTCACTGTGTTTTATAAAGCCCTGTTTATCCCTCTAGTAAACATGACAGTTGGTCTGTTACTGTGTTTTATAAAGCCCTGTTTATCCCTCTAGTAAACATGACAGTTGGTCTGTTCTGTTACTGTGTTTTATAAAGCCCTGTTTATCCCTCTAGTAAACATGACAGTTGGTCTGTCACTGTGTTTTATAAAGCCCTGTTTATCCCTCTAGTAAACATGACAGTTGGTCTGTCACTGTGTTTTATAAAGCCCTGTTTATCCCTCTAGTAAACATGACAGTTGGTCTGTCACTGTGTTTTATAAAGCCCTGTTTATCCCTCTAGTAAACATGACAGTTGGTCTGTTACTGTGTTTTATAAAGCCCTGTTTATCCCTCTAGTAAACATGACAGTTGGTCTGTTACTGTGTTTTATAAAGCCCTGTTTATCCCTCTAGTAAACATGACAGTTGGTCTGTTACTGTGTTTTATAAAGCCCTGTTTATCCCTCTAGTAAACATGACAGTTGGTCTGTCACTGTGTTTTATAAAGCCCTGTTTATCCCTCTAGTAAACATGACAGTTGGTCTGTTACTGTGTTTTATAAAGCCCTGTTTATCCCTCTAGTAAACATGACAGTTGGTCTGTCACTGTGTTTTATAAAGCCCTGTTTATCCCTCTAGTAAACATGACAGTTGGTCTGTTACTGTGTTTTATAAAGCCCTGTTTATCCCTCTAGTAAACATGACAGTTGGTCTGTCACTGTGTTTTATAAAGCCCTGTTTATCCCTCTAGTAAACATGACAGTTGGTCTGTTACTGTGTTTTATAAAGCCCTGTTTATCCCTCTAGTAAACATGACAGTTGGTCTGTCACTGTGTTTTATAAAGCCCTGTTTATCCCTCTAGTAAACATGACAGTTGGTCTGTTCTATTACTGTGTTTTATAAAGCCCTGTTTATCCCTCTAGTAAACATGACAGTTGGTCTGTTACTGTGTTTTATAAAGCCCTGTTTATCCCTCTAGTAAACATGACAGTTGGTCTGTTACTGTGTTTTATAAAGCCCTGTTTATCCCTCTAGTAAACATGACAGTTGGTCTGTTACTGTGTTTTATAAAGCCCTGTTTATCCCTCTAGTAAACATGACAGTTGGTCTCTCACTGTGTTTTATAAAGCCCTGTTTATCCCTCTAGTAAACATGACAGTTGGTCTGTCACTGTGTTTTATAAAGCCCTGTTTATCCCTCTAGTAAACATGACAGTTGGTCTGTCACTGTGTTTTATAAAGCCCTGTTTATCCCTCTAGTAAACATGACAGTTGGTCTGTTACTGTGTTTTATAAAGCCCTGTTTATCCCTCTAGTAAACATGACAGTTGGTCTGTTCTGTCACTGTGTTTTATAAAGCCCTGTTTATCCCTCTAGTAAACATGACAGTTGGTCTGTTCTGTTACTGTGTTTTATAAAGCCCTGTTTACCCTCTAGTAAACATGACAGTTGGTCTGTCATTGTGCTTTATAAAGCCCTGTTTATCCCTCTAGTAAACATGACAGTTGGTCTGTCACTGTGTTTTATAAAGCCCTGTTTATCCCTCTAGTAAACATGACAGTTGGTCTGTTACTGTGTTTTATAAAGCCCTGTTTATCCCTCTAGTAAACATGACAGTTGGTCTGTTCTGTCACTGTGTTTTATAAAGCCCTGTTTATCCCTCTAGTAAACATGACAGTTGGTCTGTTCTGTTACTGTGTTTTATAAAGCCCTGTTTACCCTCTAGTAAACATGACAGTTGGTCTGTCATTGTGCTTTATAAAGCCCTGTTTATCCCTCTAGTAAACATGACAGTTGGTCTGTCACTGTGTTTTATAAAGCCCTGTTTATCCCTCTAGTAAACATAACAGTTGGTCTGTCACTGTGTTTTATAAAGCCCTGTTTATCCCTCTAGTAAACATGACAGTTGGTCTGTTACTGTGTTTTATAAAGCCCTGTTTATCCCTCTAGTAAACATGACAGTTGGTCTGTTCTGTCACTGTGTTTTATAAAGCCCTGTTTATCCCTCTAGTAAACATGTCAGTTGGTCTGTTACTGTGTTTTATAAAGCCCTGTTTATCCCTCTAGTAAACATGACAGTTGGTCTGTCACTGTGTTTTATAAAGCCCTGTTTATCCCTCTAGTAAACATGACAGTTGGTCTGTTACTGTGTTTTATAAAGCCCTGTTTATCCCTCTAGTAAACATGACAGTTGGTCTGTTACTGTGTTTTATAAAGCCCTGTTTATCCCTCTAGTAAACATGACAGTTGGTCTGTTACTGTGTTTTATAAAGCCCTGTTTATCCCTCTAGTAAACATGACAGTTGGTCTGTTACTGTGTTTTATAAAGCCCTGTTTATCCCTCTAGTAAACATGACAGTTGGTCTGTTACTGTGTTTTATAAAGCCCTGTTTATCCCTCTAGTAAACATGACAGTTGGTCTGTTACTGTGTTTTATAAAGCCCTGTTTATCCCTCTAGTAAACATGACAGTTGGTCTCTCACTGTGTTTTATAAAGCCCTGTTTATCCCTCTAGTAAACATGACAGTTGGTCTGTCACTGTGTTTTATAAAGCCCTGTTTATCCCTCTAGTAAACATGACAGTTGGTCTGTCACTGTGTTTTATAAAGCCCTGTTTATCCCTCTAGTAAACATGACAGTTGGTCTGTCACTGTGTTTTATAAAGCCCTGTTTATCCCTCTAGTAAACATGACAGTTGGTCTGTCACTGTGTTTTATAAAGCCCTGTTTATCCCTCTAGTAAACATGACAGTTGGTCTGTCACTGTGTTTTATAAAGCCCTGTTTATCCCTCTAGTAAACATGACAGTTGGTCTGTCACTGTGTTTTATAAAGCCCTGTTTATCCCTCTAGTAAACATGACAGTTGGTCTGTCACTGTGTTTTATAAAGCCCTGTTTATCCCTCTAGTAAACATGACAGTTGGTCTGTCACTGTGTTTTATAAAGCCCTGTTTATCCCTCTAGTAAACATGACAGTTGGTCTGTTACTGTGTTTTATAAAGCCCTGTTTATCCCTCTAGTAAACATGACAGTTGGTCTGTTACTGTGTTTTATAAAGCCCTGTTTATCCCTCTAGTAAACATGACAGTTGGTCTGTTACTGTGTTTTATAAAGCCCTGTTTATCCCTCTAGTAAACATGACAGTTGGTCTGTTCTGTCACTGTGTTTTATAAAGCCCTGTTTATCCCTCTAGTAAACATGACAGTTGTTCTGTTACTGTGTTTTATAAAGCCCTGTTTATCCCTCTAGTAAACATGACAGTTGGTCTGTCACTGTGTTTTATAAAGCCCTGTTTATCCCTCTAGTAAACATGACAGTTGGTCTGTTACTGTGTTTTATAAAGCCCTGTTTATCCCTCTAGTAAACATGACAGTTGGTCTGTCACTGTGTTTTATAAAGCCCTGTTTATCCCTCTAGTAAACATGACAGTTGGTCTGTTACTGTGTTTTATAAAGCCCTGTTTATCCCTCTAGTAAACATGACAGTTGGTCTGTTACTGTGTTTTATAAAGCCCTGTTTATCCCTCTAGTAAACATGACAGTTGGTCTGTCACTGTGTTTTATAAAGCCCTGTTTATCCCTCTAGTAAACATGACAGTTGGTCTGTTACTGTGTTTTATAAAGCCCTGTTTATCCCTCTAGTAAACATGACAGTTGGTCTGTTACTGTGTTTTATAAAGCCCTGTTTATCCCTCTAGTAAACATGACAGTTGGTCTGTTACTGTGTTTTATAAAGCCCTGTTTATCCCTCTAGTAAACATGACAGTTGGTCTGTTACTGTGTTTTATAAAGCCCTGTTTATCCCTCTAGTAAACATGACAGTTGGTCTGTCACTGTGTTTTATAAAGCCCTGTTTATCCCTCTAGTAAACATGACAGTTGGTCTGTTACTGTGTTTTATAAAGCCCTGTTTATCCCTCTAGTAAACATGACAGTTGGTCTGTTACTGTGTTTTATAAAGCCCTGTTTACATCCCAAGCTGTTGCAGAGTTGTGTGACATTAGTAGCCTGTCTTTGTGTGCCGTTGCCAATCAGCTGTCCTCTTCCTACCAGGTCGTCCTGTTCCCGGTGTTTCACCAGGGTTCATACTAACCCCACTATGGTCCATTATAACCCTATATAACCCTAATGTAACGTCATTATAGACTGTGTTAGCAGCAGCGGTTCAATTAACCTGTGTGTCTGTTACTGTTAGGCTCACCCAAGTGTCTGTGTTTGTGTCTCTGTTACTGTTTGGCTCACCCAAGTGTCTGTGTGTGTGTCTCTGTTACTGTTTGGCTCACCCAAGTGTCTGTCTGTGTCTCTGTTACTGTTTCGCTCACCCAAGTGTCTGTGTGTGTGTCTCTGTTACTGTTTGGCTCACCCAAGTGTCTGTCTGTGTCTCTGTTACCGTTTGGCTCACCCAAGTGTCTGTGTTTCTGTGTCTCTGTTACTGTTTGGCTCACCCAAGTGTCTGTGTTTCTGTGTCTCTGTTACTGTTTGGCTCACCCAAGTGTCTGTGTGTGTGTCTCTGCAGGAGAAGTTGTCGTTCCTTCACGGTCTGTTCCAGCGTCTGTTGGCGGGCTGTGTCCTCGTCTCCCAGCCGCAATGCATCCTGGGTAGTTTCTCCTGGGCGGAGCTCTGTGATGTCATAACGGAACACGTCGACACCCTCACCTCTGATCTTACACGCGCCAACGAGAGGGTAGGGTGTGTGTGTGAGATGTGTGTGTGTGTGTGAGATGTGTGTGTGTGTGAGATGTGTGTGTGTGTGAGATGTGTGTGTGTGTGTGAGATGTGTGTGTGTGTGAGCGAGTGAGATACTATTTGTTTATCTTACAATACAGCTTACAAATGTTTACAAAATCTTAGGCAGTATTTTATGTCTTTCTCTCTCCCTCCCCCTTTGCTCTCTTCTCTCTCTCCCCTCTCTCTCTCTCTCTCTCTTTCTCCTCCATCTCTCTCTCACACTCTCTCTCTACTCTCTCTCACGCTCTCTCTCTCATGCTCTCTCTACTTTCTCTCTCTCTCCTTTCTCTCTCTCACGCTCTCTCTCTCCTTTCTCTCTCTCCTTTCTCTCTCTCACGCTTTCTCTCTCACGCTCTCGCTCACGCTCTCTCACGCTCTCTCTCTACTTTCTCTCTCACGCTCTCTCTCTACTTTCTTTCTTTCTCACTCTCTCTCTCTCTCTCTCTCTCTCTCTCTCTCTCTCTCTCTCTCTCTCTCTCTCTCTCTCTCTCTCTCTCTCTCTCTCTCTCTCTCTCTAGGTGTCCCACCTGCAGGCTGTGTGTGAGAGTAACAGTGTGTGTCTATCTCAGCTGCAGCAGAGCCAGGAAGGGGTGTTAGTGAGAATAGAGGAGACAGTGAAACAGAGAGAAGAGACCTGGACAGCACAGAGACATGAGATGGACCAGCAACACACACACACTGTTACACTGCTACAGGGGAAGATACAGGTAACTAACACACTGTTACACTGCTACAGGGGAAGATACAGGTAACTAACACACTGCTACAGGGGAAGATACAGGTAACTAACACACTGTTACACTGTTACAGGGGAAGATACAGGTAACTAACACACTGTTACAGGGGAAAATAAAGGTAACTAACACACTGCTACAGGGGAAGATACAGGTAACTAACACACTGCTACAGGGAAAGATACAGGTAACTAACACACTGTTACAGGGAAGATACAGGTAACTAACACACTGCTACAGGGGAAGATACAGGTAACTAACACACTGCTACAGGGGAAGATACAGGTAACTAACACACTGTTACAGGGGAAGATACAGGTAACCAACACACTGTTACAGGAGAAGACACAGGTAACGAACACACTGTTACACTGTTACAGGGGAAGATACAGGTAACTAACACACTGTTACAGGGAAGATACAGGTAACTAACACACTGTTACAGGGAAGATGCAGGTAACTAACACACTGATACACTGCTACAGGGAAGATACAAGTCACTAACACACTGCTACACTGTTACAGGGGAAGATACAGGTAACTAACACACTGTTACGCTGTTACAGGGAAGATACAGGTAACTAACACACTGCTACACTGTTACAGGGAAGATACAGGTAACTAACACACTGTTACAGGGGAAGATACAGGTAACTAACACACTGTTACAGGGGAAGATACAGGTAACTAACACACTGTTACAATGTTAAGGGGGAAGATACAGGTAACTAAAACACTGCTACAGGGGAAGATACAGGTAACTAACACACTGCTACACTGCTACAGGGGAAGATACAGGTAACTAACACACTGCTACAGGGGAAGATACAGGTAACTAACACACTGCTACAGGGGAAGATACACGTAACTAACACACTGTTACAGGGGAAGATACAGGTAACTAACACACTGCTACAGGGAATATACAGGTAACTAACACACTGTTACAGGGGAAGATACAGGTAACTAACACACTGTTACAGGGGAAGATACAGGTAACTAACACACTGTTACAGGGGAAGATACAGGTAACTAACACACTGTTACACTGCTGCAGGGGAAGATACAGGTAACTAACACACTGTTACACTGTTACAGGGGAAGATACAGGTAACTAACACACTGTTACAGGGGAAGATACAGGTAACTAACACACTGCTACAGGGGAAGATACAGGTAACTAACACACTGCTACAGGGAAAGATACAGGTAACTAACACACTGCTACAGGGGAAGATACAGGTAACTAACACACTGCTACAGGGAAAGATACAGGTAACTAACACACTGTTACAGGGGAAGATACAGGTAACTAACACACTGTTACAGGGGAAGATACAGGTAACTAACACACTGTTACAGGGGAAGATACAGGTAACTAACACACTGCTACAGGGAAGATACAGGTAACTAACACACTGTTACAGGGAAGATACAGGTAACTAACACACTGCTACAGGGGAAGATACAGGTAACTAACACACTGCTACAGGGGAAGATACAGGTAACTAACACACTGCTACAGGGGAAGATACACGTAACTAACACACTGTTACAGGGGAAGATACAGGTAACTAACACACTGCTACAGGGAATATACAGGTAACTAACACACTGCTACAGGGAAGATACAGGTAACTAACACACTGTCACTCTGCTACAGGTAAGATACAGGTAACTAACACACTGTTACACTGCTACTCATACACACAGAGACACATCCACACATAAAGCACAACCAATCCTTTGGTAAATGCCTTGCTTGTTCTCTCTCTCTCTCTCTCTCTTTCCCTCCACCTCCTCTCTCTCCTTCCTCTCTCTCTCTCTCTCTCTCCCTAGATGTTCGGTGCTCAGCTTGAGGAGGCCCGTCAGAGACTATCCTCACTAGAGAAAGAACGCAGCCAGCTGACCAATGACCTCGCCATGCTCCAGAAAACCCTAACCCAGTCTGACCTCCAGGGGTCAACCCTGCTCTCAGCCTGCACCCTACTGGCTGGGGCGCTCACACACCTCACACACGCCACACACACACTCCGCACACAGAAAACTCTCCTCACGCGCCGCTTGGCGGAGCGAGAGGGCCTAGAGATGGAGGTTAGAACGCTTGTACAAGCTCTAGGGGAGGGAAGAGGAGAGGGGGATGAGGAGAGGAAGGGAGGAGGGGTGAGGAGGTGGAGAAGGTGTGTGGTGTGTGTGATAGCTGTGAACAGGTTGTGTGTGTTGGGACGGGGGAGCAGACTGGTGTTTAGGGTGGGTGGGCAGAGGTACCCCTCTATAGGGGTTCGTGTTTCAGTCGTCCCTCCTCTGGAGGAGAGGGAGAAGGACTCAACACCGCCATCTAAAGGTGAGCAGGGCAATGACACAACTGCACTGTGAAATAATTATTCTGAAAATATTTGTGAATGTTTTTGACTAGTTGGTATATGCAAGGGCATTCCAACCCTCTTCCTGGAGATCTACTGTCCTGTAGGTTATCAGCCCAGCCCTCTTCCTGGAGATCTACTGTCCTGTAGGTTATCAGCCCAGCCCTCTTCCTGGAGATCTACTGTCCTGTAGGTTATCAGCCCAGCCCTCTTCCTGGAGATCTACTGTCCTGTAGGTTATCAGCCCAGCCCTCTTCCTGGAGATCTACTGTCATGTAGGTTTTCAGTCCAACCCTCTTCCTGGAGATCTACTGTCCTGTAGGTTTTCAGCCCAACCCTCTTCCTGGAGATCTACTGTCCTGTAGGTTATAAGTCCAACCCTCTTCCTGGAGATCTACTGTCCTGTACGTTATCAGTCCAACCCTCTTCCTGGAGATCTACTGTCCTGTAGGTTATAAGTCCAGCCCTCTTCCTGGAGATCTACTGTCCAGTAGGTTATCAGCCCAGCCCTCTTCCTGGAGATCTACTGTCCTGTAGGTTATCAGTCCAACCCTCTTCCTGGAGATCTACTGTCCTGTACGTTATCAGTCCAACCCTCTTCCTGGAGATCTACTGTCCTGTAGGTTTTCAGTCCAACCCTCTTCCTGGAGATCTACTGTCCTGTAGGTTATCAGTCCAACCCTCTTCCTGGAGATCTACTGTCCTGTAGGTTTTCAGTCCAACCCTCTTCCTGGAGATCTACTGTCCAGTAGGTTTTCAGTCCAACCCTCTTCCTGGAGATCTACTGTCCTGTAGGTTTTCAGTCCACAACCCTCTTCCTGGAGATCTACTGTCCTGTAGGTTTTCAGTCCAACCCTCTTCCTGGAGATCTACTGTCCTGTAGGTTTTCAGTCCAACCCTCTTCCTGGAGATCTACTGTCCTGTAGGTTATAAGTCCAACCCTCTTCCTGGAGATCTACTGTCCTGTACGTTATCAGTCCAACCCTCTTCCTGGAGATCTACTGTCCTGTAGGTTATAAGTCCAGCCCTCTTCCTGGAGATCTACTGTCCTGTAGGTTATCAGCCCAGCCCTCTTCCTGGAGATCTACTGTCCTGTAGGTTATCAGTCCAACCCTCTTCCTGGAGATCTACTGTCCTGTACGTTATCAGTCCAACCCTCTTCCTGGAGATCTACTGTCCTGTAGGTTTTCAGTCCAACCCTCTTCCTGGAGATCTACTGTCCTGTAGGTTATAAGTCCAACCCTCTTCCTGGAGATCTACTGTCCTGTAGGTTATCAGTCCAACCCTCTTCCTGGAGATCTACTGTCCTATAGGTTTTCAGTCCAACCCTCTTCCTGGCGATCTACTGTCCAGTAGGTTTTCAGTCCAACCCTCTTCCTGGAGATCTACTGTCCTGTAGGTTTTCAGTCCAACCCTCTTCCTGGAGATCTACTGTCCTGTAGGTTATCATTCCAACCCTCTTCCTGGAGATCTACTGTCCTGTATGTTTTCAGTCCAACCCTTTTTGGACATCTGAAGCAAGGCACACAATTCTTCTTTAGGAAAATGACAATTTCTGGTAAAAAAAATTAAATAATTGTTGAGACAGAAATTTTGGATGAAAAGTACTATGTTAAAAACAGCAAGATTTCTCTCAGGAATGAACTATGAAACGATGAATGTATGAATGGGATAGCATCGTATTAACCCCTTGCTCTCTGACTCTCTCAGGTGAAGAGGATAATGACGATGAAGGGAGAGGAAGACTGTGTGTGAGGTGGCTTCGTCGTAAAGATATCTCCTTCTTCATCATGTCTTCCATGGCTGAACTACAAGAGGCCTTAGAGCACACAGGTAACTCACTCTCTCTCTCACACACACACACACACCGAGAGAGAGTTAGCTAGCGCAAACTGGTGGAGGAATCTGGAGGTAGTGAACCAGCAGTCGGAAGGGTACTGTCTTCTGTTTCCCAGGTGTTATCTACTGTCTTCTATATCCCAGGTGTTATCTACCTGCTCCATGGTCTTCTATATCCCAGGTGTTATCTACCTGCTCCATGGTAACTGTCTTCTTTATCCCAGGTGTTATCTACTGTCTTCAATATCCCAGGTGTTATCTACTGTCTTCTATAACCCAGGTGTTATCTACCTGCTCCATGGTCTTCTATATCCCAGGTGTTATCTACCTGCTCCATGGTCTTCTGTTTCTCTGTTTTTCTGTCTGTATCTCTGTAGCTGTGTCTGTAGCTGTATCTGTGTCTGTATCTGTATCTGTATCTCTGTAGCTGTGTCTGTATCTGTAGCTGTGTCTGTATCTGTGTCTGTATCTGTAGTGTCTGTATCTGTAGTATCTGTAGTGTCTGTAGCTGTGTCTGTAGCTGTAGCTGTATCTGTAGCTGTATCTGTAGCCTTGTCTGTATCTGTATCTGTATATGTAGCTGTATCTGTATCTGTATCTGTAGTGTCTGTAGCTGTGTCTGTATCTGTAGCTGTACCTGTATCTGTGTCTGTATCTGTAGCTGTGTCTGTATCTGTAGCTGTAGTATCTGTAGCTGTATCTGTATCTGTAGCTGTACCTGTAGCTGTATCTGTAGCTGTAGCTGTATCTGTATCTGTAGCTGTAGCTGTGTCTGTATCTGTAGCTGTGTCTGTATCTGTAGCTGTAGTATCTGTAGCTGTAGCTGTATCTGTACCTGTAGCTGTATCTGTAGCTGTATCTGTATCTGTAGCTGTGTCTGTATCTGTAGCTGTGTCTGTATCTGTAGCTGTGTCTGTATCTGTAGCTGTGTCTGTGTCTGTAGCTGTATCTGTAGCTGTATCTGTAGCTGTGTCTGTATCTGTACCTGTAGCTGTATCTGTAGCTGTGTCTGTATCTGTTGCTGTATCTGTAGCTGTATCTGTACCTGTATCTGTATCTGTATCTGTAGCTGTATCTGTAGCTGTGTCTGTATCTGTACCTGTAGCTGTATCTGTAGCTGTAGCTGTATCTGTAGCTGTGTCTGTACCTGTAACTGTATCTGTAGCTGTGTCTGTATCTGTTGCTGTATCTGTAGCTGTATCTGTACCTGTATCTGTATCTCTGTCTGTACCTGTATCTGTAGCTATAGCTGTCCCTGGCTCTCATCCCAACCTCTCTCCGTGTTTCCCCTGACCACCAGCTGTATCTGTAGCTATAGCTGTCCCTGGCTCTCACCCCAACCTCTCTCCGTGTTTCCCCAGACCACCAGCTGTATCTGTAGCTATAGCTGTCCCTGGCTCTCACCCCAACCTCTCTCCGTGTTTCCCCTGACCACCAGCTGTACCTGTAGCTGTATCTGTAGCTATAGCTGTCCCTGGCTCTCACCCCAACCTCTCTCTGTGTTTCCCCTGACCACCAGCTGTATCTATAGCTATAGCTGTCCCTGGCTCTCACCCCAACCTCTCTCTGTGTTTCCCCTGACCACCAGCTGTATCTATAGCTATAGCTGTCCCTGGCTCTCACCCCAACCTCTCTCCGTGTTTCCCCTGACCACCAGCTGTATCTGTAGCTATAGCTGTCCCTGGCTCTCACCCCAACCTCTCTCCGTGTTTCCCCTGACCACCAGCTGTACCTGATGTGACGTATTTAGAAGTAAATATGCAGTTCCCTAAATGTCGTGGGGTCATGTCAATGTCGTGGGGTCATGTCAATGTCGTGGGGTCATGTCAATGTCGTGGGGTCATGTCAATGTCGTGGGGTCATGTCAATGTCGTTGGGTCATGTCAATGTCGTGTGGTCATGTCAATGTCGTGGGGTCATGTCAATGTCGTGGGGCCGCCATTGATTTTTGTATAGTGACTGAGTCAGTCAGATGGCACAATAACAGGACAGCCTTGGCAAAATGTGTAGAAGAAGAAGACAATTACCCATAACACACCTCCAGGCTGTTTAAGGGCTATTTGACCAAGGCGAGGTACTCTCAGGACAATTACCCATAACACACCTCCAGGCTGTTTAAGGGCTATTTGACCAAGGCGAGGTACTCTCAGGACAATTACCCATAACACACCTCCAGGCTGTTTAAGGGCTATTTGACCAAGGCGAGGTACTCTCAGGACAATTACCCATAACACACCTCCAGGCTGTTTAAGGGCTATTTGACCAAGGCGAGGTACTCTCAGGACAATTACCCATAACACACCTCCAGGCTGTTTAAGGGCTATTTGACCAAGACGAGGTACTCTCAGGACAATTACCCATAACACACCTCCAGGCTGTTTAAGGGCTATTTGACCAAGACGAGGTACTCTCAGGACAATTACCCATAACACACCTCCAGGCTGTTTAAGGGCTATTTGACCAAGAAGGAGAGTGATGGAGTGCTGCACCAGATGACCTGACCTCCACAATCACCCGACCTCAACCCAATAATACACCAGCAGGTTAGCCTAGTGGTTAGAGCGTTGGACTAGTAACCGAAAGGTTGCAAGTTCATATCCCCGAGCTGACAAGGTACAAATCTGACGTTCTGCCCCTGAACAGGCAGTTAACCCACTGTTCCTAGGCTGTCATTGAAAATAAGAATTTGTTCTTAACTGACCTTTATTTGCCTAGTTAAATAAAGGTAGAAAAATTGAGATGGTTTGGGATGACTTGGTTCGCAGAGTGAAGGAAAAGCAGCCAACAAGTGCTCAGCATATGTGGGAACTCCAAGACTGTTGGAAAAGCATTCCAGGTGAAGCTGGTTGAGAGAATGCCAAGAGTGTGCAAAGCTGTCATCAAGGCAAAGGATGAATCTAAAATAGAAAATATATTTTACTACATGATTCCATATGTGTTATTTCATAGTTTTGATGTCTTCACTATTATTCTACAATGTAGAATATATTAAAAATGGTACTGTGATACTGTGGTACTGTGGTGCTGTGATACTGTGGTACTGTGGTATTGTGATACTGTGATACTGTGGTACTGTGGTGCTGTGATACTGTGGTACTGTGGTATTGTGATACTGTGATACTGTGGTATTGTGATACTGTGGTACTGTGGTACTGTGTATATACACCGTGCATTCGGTCTGTGTATATACACTGTGCATTCGGACTGTGTATATACACTGTGCATTCGGACTGTGTATTCGGTCTGTGTATATACACTGTGCATTCGGTCTGTGTATATACACTGTGAATTCGGTCTGTGTATATATACTGTGCATTCGGTCTGTGTATATACACTGTGCATTCGGTCTGTGTGTATACACTGTGCATTCGGTCTGTATATATACACTGTGCATTCGGTCTGTGTATATATACACTGTGTATTCGGTCTGTGTATATACACTGTGTATTCGGTCTGTGTATATACACTGTGTATTCGGTCTGTGTATATATACACTGTGCATTCGGTCTGTGTATATATACACTGTGCATTCGGTCTGTGTATATACACTGTGCATTCGGTCTGTGTATATACACTGTGCATTCGGTCTGTGTGTATACACTGTGCATTCGGTCTGTGTATATATACACTGTGTATTCGGTCTGTGTATATACACTGTGCATTCGGTCTGTGTATATACACTGTGCATTCGGTCTGTGTATATACACTGTGCATTCGGTCTGTGTGTATACACTGTGCATTCGGAAAGTATTCAGACCCCTTGACTTTTTACACATTTTGTTTTCCGATACTATATTGTCTATGTCTCTTTCTCCTCCAGTTTCTTCCTCTCAGGTGGTATTGTCTGCCGCTCGTAACAGTCTATCCCTCCTCCTGGACCACCTCCTCACCCCCTCAGACCGAGGGTCCCATCTCACACCCTATAGCGTGAACAAGGGTACTCTGGTTAGTAGGCTGGGACAGGGCTTACACCGACTCACGGCCAAACAGATGAGCAATAAGGTTAGTGGTCTATAACAGTGTATTTCATAGAGAATATATGTATATATATATATATATGTTATTTTGACTTACTCTCTTAACCACCTGAGTTCGAGGTTGGCACGGGAACAAGAGTGACATTTTAGATTCAAGTTCAGGACTGGATCAACAGTCTACCAGAATGGGCAGTACAGGAATGATTTTGAACAGAGTTAATTTTGTGTTATAAGCATTTTTAGGAGGACATTTTGAATGTTTTGTTCCCTCCCTCCGTCTCCCAACAGTAACACTGTTTGACCCCTAACCTGGGTCCTCTACTGTTTTACCCCTAACCAGGGTCCTCTACTGTTTAACCTCTAACCTGGGTCCTCTACTGTTTAACCCCTAACCTGGGTCATCTACTGTTTGACCCCTAACCTGGGTCCTCTACTGTTTTACCCCTAACCAGGGTCCTCTACTGTTTAACCTCTAACCTCTAACCTGGGTCCTCTACTGTTTAACCTCTAACCTGGGTCCTCTACTGTTTAACCCCTAACCTCTAACCTGGGTCCTCTACTGTTTAACCCCTAACCAGGGTCCTCTACTGTTTAACCTCTAACCTCTAACCTGGGTCCTCTACTGTTTAACCTCTAACCTGGGTCCTCTACTGTTTAACCTCTAACCTGGGTCCTCTACTGTTTAACCCCTAACCTGGGTCCTCTACTGTTTAACCTCTAACCTGGGTCCTCTACTGTTTAACCCCTAACCTCTAACCTGGGTCCTCTACTGTTTAACCCCTAACCTGGGTCCTCTACTGTTTAACCCCTAACCTGGGTCCTCTACTGTTTAACCTCTAACCTGGGTCCTCTACTGTTTAACCCCTAACCTGGGTCCTCTACTGTTTTACCCCTAACCTGGGTCCTCTACTGTTTAACCCCTAACCTCTAACCTGGGTCCTCTACTGTTTAACCCCTAACCTGGGTCCTCTACTGTTCAACCCCTAACCTGGGTCCTCTACTGTTTAACCCCTAACCTGGGTCCTCTACTGTTTAACCCCTAACCTGGGTCCTCTACTGTTTAACCCCTAACCTGGGTCCTCTACTGTTTAACCCCTAACCTGGGTCCTCTACTGTTTAACCCATAACCTCTAACCTGGGTCCTCTACTATTTAACCCCTAACCTGGGTCCTCTACTGTTTAACCCCTAACCTGGGTCCTCTACTGTTTAACCCCTAACCTCTAACCTGGGTCCTCTACTATTTAACCCCTAACCTCTAACCTGGGTCCTCTACTGTTTAACCCCTAACCTGGGTCCTCTACTGTTTAACCCCTAACCTGGGTCCTCTACTGTTTAACCCCTAACCTCTAACCTGGGTCCTCTACTATTTAACCCCTAACCTCTAACCTGGGTCCTCTACTGTTTAACCCCTAACCTGGGTCCTCTACTGTTTATCCTCTAACCTGGGTCCTCTACTGTTTAACCCCTAACCTCTAACCTGGGTCCTCTACTGTTTAACCCCTAACCTTGGTCCTCTACTGTTTAACCCCTAACCTGGGTCATCTACTGTTTAACCTCTAACCTGGGTCCTCTACTGTTTAACCTCTAACCCCTAACCTGGGTCCTCTACTGTTTAACCCCTAACCTGGGTCCTCTGCATGCCTCAGGACTGAGTTAGCCCTCTGAACTAAAGCTCTTAGCTCTGAGGTCAAACGTTAGTCTTCAGTCTTTGAGGCCTAACTGAGTTCATCCGTACGTATCCAGGGAATACAGTGGCAATACATTAATGTATATACAGGTAACTGCCAGAATAAAGGAAACCCCAACATAAAGTTTCTCAGTAGGTTGTTTGAGCCACCAGAACAGCTTCCATCCACCTTCTCCACCAATCCATCCATCCTGTATACCAGCTATAGTCTTTAAACCCATGATGACTTATAGAATTAACGTCATCTATAGGTAACTACCAGAATAAAGGAAACTCCAACATAAAGTGTCTCAGTAGGGTGTTTGAACAGCTTCCATCCACCTTCCCCACCATCCATCGTCCACTCCACCAATCCATCCATCCATCCATCCATCCTGTATACCAGCTATAGTCTTTAAACCCATGATGACTTATAGAAGTAACGTCATCTATAGGTAACTGCCAGAATAAAGGAAACCATCAGAACAGCTTCCATGCCCCTTGGCACAGATCCTTTCTGCAACTCTGCTGGAGGGACGAGATGCCGTTCTTCCGCGATAAATTCCATCATGTGGTGTTTTGTTGTTGATGACGGTGGAAAACACTGTCTCAGGCACCGCTCCAGAATCTACCATAAGGGCCATACGGTGCATCTACCATAAGGGTTGAGATCTGGTGACTGAGACGGTGCATCTACCATAAGGGTTGAGATCTGGTGACTGAGACATGGCGGTGCATCTACCATAAGGGTTGAGATCTGGTGACTGAGACATGGCGGTGCATCTACCATAAGGGTTGAGATCTGGTTACTGAGACGGTGCATCTACCATAAGGGTTGAGATCTGGTGACTGAGACGGTGCATCTACCATAAGGGTTGAGATCTGGTGACTGAGACATGGCGGTGCATCTACCATAAGGGTTGAGATCTGGTGACTGAGACATGGCGGTGCATCTACCATAAGGGTTGAGATCTGGTGACTGAGACGGTGCATCTACCATAAGGGTTGAGATCTGGTGACTGAGACGGTGCATCTACCATAAGGGTTGAGATCTGGTGACTGAGACGGTGCATCTACCATAAGGGTTGAGATCTGGTGACTGAGACGGTGCATCTACCATAAGGGTTGAGATTTGGTGACTGAGACATGACGGTGCATCTACCATAAGGGTTGAGATCTGGTGACTGAGACGGTGCATCTACCATAAGGGTTGAGATCTGGTGACTGAGACATGGCGGTGCATCTACCATAAGGGTTGAGATCTGGTGACTGAGACAGTGCATCTACCATAAGGGTTGAGATCTGGTGACTGAGACTGTGCATCTACCATAAGGGTTGAGATCTGGTGACTGAGACGGTGCATCTACCATAAGGGTTGAGATCTGGTGACTGAGACGGTGCATCTACCATAAGGGTTGAGATCTGGTGACTGAGGCGGTGCATCTACCATAAGGGTTGAGATCTGGTGACTGAGACATGGCGGTGCATCTACCATAAGGGTTCAGATCTGGTGACTAAGACGGTGCATCTACCATAAGGGTTGAGATCTGGTGACTGAGACGGTGCATCTACCATAAGGGTTGAGATCTGGTGACTGAGACATGGCGGTGCATCTACCATAAGGGTTGAGATCTGGTGACTGAGACGGTGCATCTACCATAAGGGTTCAGATCTGGTGACAGAGACGGTGCCTCTACCATAAGGGTTCAGATCTGGTGACTGAGACGGTGCATCTACCATAAGGGTTGAGATCTGATGACTGAGACGGTGCATCTACCATAAGGGTTGAGATCTGGTGACTGAGACATGGCGGTGCATCTACCATAAGGGTTGAGATCTGGTGACTGAGACGGTGCATCTACCATAAGGGTTGAGATCTGATGACTGAGACGGTGCATCTACCATAAGGGTTGAGATCTGGTGACTGAGACGGTGCATCTACCATAAGGGTTGAGATCTGGTGACTGAGACGGTGCATCTACCATAAGGGTTGAGATCTGGTGACTGAGACATGGCAGTGCATCTACCATAAGGGTTGAGATCTGGTGACTGAGACGGTGCATCTACCATAAGGGTTGAGATCTGGTGACTGAGACATGGCGGTGCATCTACCATAAGGGTTGAGATCTGGTGACTAAGACGGTGCATCTACCATAAGGGTTGAGATCTGGTGACTGAGACATGGCGGTGCATCTACCATAAGGGTTGAGATCTGGTGACTGAGACGGTGCATCTACCATAAGGGTTGAGATCTGGTGACTGAGACGGTGCATCTACCATAAGGGTTGAGATCTGGTGACTGAGACATAGAGGTGCATCTACCATAAGGGTTGAGATCTGGTGACTGAGATGGTGCATCTACCATAAGGGTTGAGATCTGGTGACTCAGACATAGAGGTGCATCTACCATAAGGGTTGAGATCTGGTGACTGAGACGGTGCATCTACCATAAGGGTTGAGATCTGGTGACTGAGACGGTGCATCTACCATAAGGGTTGAGATCTGGTGACTGAGACATAGAGGTGCATCTACCATAAGGGTTGAGATCTGGTGACTGAGACAGTGCATCTACCATAAGGGTTGAGATCTGGTGACTGAGACAGTGCATCTACCATAAGGGTTGAGATCTGGTGACTGAGACATGGCGGTGCATCTACCATAAGGGTTGAGATCTGGTGACTAAGACGGTGCATCTACCATAAGGGTTGAGATCTGGTGACTGAGACATGGCGGTGCATCTACCATAAGGGTTGAGATCTGGTGACTGAGACGGTGCATCTACCATAAGGGTTGAGATCTGATGACTGAGACGGTGAATCTACCATAAGGGTTGAGATCTGGTGACTGAGACGGTGCCTCTACCATAAGGGTTGAGATCTGGTGACTGAGACATGGCGGTGCATCTACCATAAGGGTTGAGATCTGGTGACTGAGACGGTGCATCTACCATAAGGGTTGAGATCTGGTGACTGAGACATGGCGGTGCATCTACCATAAGGGTTGAGATCTGGTGACTGAGACGGTGCATCTACCATAAGGGTTGAGATCTGGTGACTGAGACTGTGCCTCTACCATAAGGGTTGAGATCTGGTGACTGAGACATGGCGGTGCATCTACCATAAGGGTTGAGATCTGGTGACTGAGACATGGCGGTGCATCTACCATAAGGGTTCAGATCTAGTGACTGAGACGGTGCATCTACCATAAGGGTTGAGATCTGGTGACTGAGACGGTGCATCTACCATAAGGGTTGAGATCTGGTGACTGAGACGGTGCATCTACCATAAGGGTTGAGATCTGGTGACTGAGACATGGCGGTGCATCTACCATAAGGGTTGAGATCTGGTGACTGAGACATGGCGGTGCATCTACCATAAGGGTTCAGATCTAGTGACTGAGACGGTGCATCTACCATAAGGGTTGAGATCTGGTGACTGAGACATGGCGGTGCATCTACCATAAGGGTTGAGATCTGGTGACTAAGACGGTGCATCTACCATAAGGGTTGAGATCTGGTGACTAAGACGGTGCATCTACCATAAGGGTTGAGATCTGGTGACTGAGACGGTGCATCTACCATAAGGGTTGAGATCTGGTGACTGAGACGGTGCATCTACCATAAGGGTTGAGATCTGGTGACTGAGACGGTGCATCTACCATAAGGGTTGAGATCTGGTGACTGAGACATGGCGGTGCATCTACCATAAGGGTTGAGATCTGGTGACTGAGACGGTGCATCTACCATAAGGGTTGAGATCTGGTGACTGAGACGGTGCATCTACCATAAGGGTTGAGATCTGGTGACTGAGACGGTGCCTCTACCATAAGGGTTGAGATCTGGTGACTGAGACATGGTGGTGCATCTACCATAAGGGTTCAGATCTGATGACTAAGACGGTGCATCTACCATAAGGGTTGAGATCTGGTGACTGAGACATGGCGGTGCATCTACCATAAGGGTTGAGATCTGATGACTAAGACGGTGCATCTACCATAAGGGTTGAGATCTGGTGACTGAGACATGGCGGTGCATCTACCATAAGGGTTGAGATCTGGTGACTGAGACATGGCGGTGCATCTACCATAAGGGTTGAGATCTGGTGACTGAGACGGTGCATCTACCATAAGGGTTGAGATCTGGTGACTGAGACATGGCGGTGCATCTACCATAAGGGTTGAGATCTGGTGACTGAGACATGGCGGTGCATCTACCATAAGGGTTGAGATCTGGTGACTGAGACATGGCGGTGCATCTACCATAAGGGTTGAGATCTGGTGACTGAGACGGTGCATCTACCATAAGGGTTGAGATCTGGTGACTGAGACGGTGCATCTACCATAAGGGTTGAGATCTGGTGACTGAGACGGTGCATCTACCATAAGGGTTGAGATCTGGTGACTGAGACATGGCGGTGCATCTACCATAAGGGTTGAGATCTGGTGACTGAGACATGACGGTGCATCTACCATAAGGGTTGAGATCTGGTGACTGAGACATGGCGGTGCATCTACCATAAGGGTTGAGATCTGGTGACTGAGACGGTGCATCTACCATAAGGGTTGAGATCTGGTGACTGAGACGGTGCATCTACCATAAGGGTTGAGATCTGGTGACTGAGACGGTGCATCTACCATAAGGGTTGAGATCTGGTGACTGAGACATAGAGGTGCATCTACCATAAGGGTTGAGATCTGGTGACTGAGACGGTGCATCTACCATAAGGGTTGAGATCTGGTGACTGAGACATAGAGGTGCATCTACCATAAGGGTTGAGATCTGGTGACTGAGACAGTGCATCTACCATAAGGGTTGAGATCTGGTGACTGAGACAGTGCATCTACCATAAGGGTTGAGATCTGGTGACTGAGACGGTGCATCTACCATAATGGTTGAGATCTGGTGACTGAGACGGTGCATCTACCATAAGGGTTGAGATCTGGTGACTGAGACAGTGCATCTACCATAAGGGTTGAGATCTGGTGACTGAGACAGTGCATCTACCATAAGGGTTGAGATCTGGTGACTGAGACATGGCGGTGCATCTACCATAAGGGTTGAGATCTGGTGACTAAGACGGTGCATCTACCATAAGGGTTGAGATCTGGTGACTGAGACATGGCGGTGCATCTACCATAAGGGTTGAGATCTGGTGACTGAGACGGTGCATCTACCATAAGGGTTGAGATCTGATGACTGAGACGGTGAATCTACCATAAGGGTTGAGATCTGGTGACTGAGACGGTGCCTCTACCATAAGGGTTGAGATCTGGTGACTGAGACATGGCGGTGCATCTACCATAAGGGTTGAGATCTGGTGACTGAGACGGTGCATCTACCATAAGGGTTGAGATCTGGTGACTGAGACATGGCGGTGCATCTACCATAAGGGTTGAGATCTGGTGACTGAGACGGTGCATCTACCATAAGGGTTGAGATCTGGTGACTGAGACTGTGCCTCTACCATAAGGGTTGAGATCTGGTGACTGAGACATGGCGGTGCATCTACCATAAGGGTTGAGATCTGGTGACTGAGACATGGCGGTGCATCTACCATAAGGGTTCAGATCTAGTGACTGAGACGGTGCATCTACCATAAGGGTTGAGATCTGGTGACTGAGACGGTGCATCTACCATAAGGGTTGAGATCTGGTGACTGAGACGGTGCATCTACCATAAGGGTTGAGATCTGGTGACTGAGACATGGCGGTGCATCTACCATAAGGGTTGAGATCTGGTGACTGAGACATGGCGGTGCATCTACCATAAGGGTTCAGATCTAGTGACTGAGACGGTGCATCTACCATAAGGGTTGAGATCTGGTGACTGAGACATGGCGGTGCATCTACCATAAGGGTTGAGATCTGGTGACTAAGACGGTGCATCTACCATAAGGGTTGAGATCTGGTGACTAAGACGGTGCATCTACCATAAGGGTTGAGATCTGGTGACTGAGACGGTGCATCTACCATAAGGGTTGAGATCTGGTGACTGAGACGGTGCATCTACCATAAGGGTTGAGATCTGGTGACTGAGACGGTGCATCTACCATAAGGGTTGAGATCTGGTGACTGAGACATGGCGGTGCATCTACCATAAGGGTTGAGATCTGGTGACTGAGACGGTGCATCTACCATAAGGGTTGAGATCTGGTGACTGAGACGGTGAATCTACCATAAGGGTTGATATCTGGTGACTGAGACGGTGCCTCTACCATAAGGGTTGAGATCTGGTGACTGAGACATGGTGGTGCATCTACCATAAGGGTTCAGATCTGATGACTAAGACGGTGCATCTACCATAAGGGTTGAGATCTGGTGACTGAGACATGGCGGTGCATCTACCATAAGGGTTGAGATCTGATGACTAAGACGGTGCATCTACCATAAGGGTTGAGATCTGGTGACTGAGACATGGCGGTGCATCTACCATAAGGGTTGAGATCTGGTGACTGAGACATGGCGGTGCATCTACCATAAGGGTTGAGATCTGGTGACTGAGACGGTGCATCTACCATAAGGGTTGAGATCTGGTGACTGAGACATGGCGGTGCATCTACCATAAGGGTTGAGATCTGGTGACTGAGACATGGCGGTGCATCTACCATAAGGGTTGAGATCTGGTGACTGAGACATGGCGGTGCATCTACCATAAGGGTTGAGATCTGGTGACTGAGACGGTGCATCTACCATAAGGGTTGAGATCTGGTGACTGAGACGGTGCATCTACCATAAGGGTTGAGATCTGGTGACTGAGACGGTGCATCTACCATAAGGGTTGAGATCTGGTGACTGAGACATGGCGGTGCATCTACCATAAGGGTTGAGATCTGGTGACTGAGACATGACGGTGCATCTACCATAAGGGTTGAGATCTGGTGACTGAGACATGGCGGTGCATCTACCATAAGGGTTGAGATCTGGTGACTGAGACGGTGCATCTACCATAAGGGTTGAGATCTGGTGACTGAGACGGTGCATCTACCATAAGGGTTGAGATCTGGTGACTGAGACGGTGCATCTACCATAAGGGTTGAGATCTGGTGACTGAGACATAGAGGTGCATCTACCATAAGGGTTGAGATCTGGTGACTGAGACGGTGCATCTACCATAAGGGTTGAGATCTGGTGACTCAGACATAGAGGTGCATCTACCATAAGGGTTGAGATCTGGTGACTGAGACAGTGCATCTACCATAAGGGTTGAGATCTGGTGACTGAGACAGTGCATCTACCATAAGGGTTGAGATCTGGTGACTGAGACGGTGCATCTACCATAATGGTTGAGATCTGGTGACTGAGACGGTGCATCTACCATAAGGGTTGAGATCTGGTGACTGAGACATGGCGGTGCATCTACCATAAGGGTTGAGATCTGGTGACTGAGACATGGCGGTGCATCTACCATAAGGGTTGAGATCTGATGACTGAGACGGTGAATCTACCATAAGGGTTGAGATCTGGTGACTGAGACTGTGCATCTACCATAAGGGTTGAGATCTGGTGACTGAGACGGTGCATCTACCATAAGGGTTGAGATCTGGTGACTGAGGCGGTGCATCTACCATAAGGGTTGAGATCTGGTGACTGAGACATGGCGGTGCATCTACCATAAGGGTTCAGATCTGGTGACTGAGACGGTGCATCTACCATAAGGGTTGAGATCTGGTGACTGAGGCGGTGCATCTACCATAAGGGTTGAGATCTGGTGACTGAGACGGTGCATCTACCATAAGGGTTGAGATCTGGTGACTGAGACGGTGCATCTACCATAAGGGTTGAGATCTGGTGACTGAGACATGGCGGTGCATCTACCATAAGGGTTGAGATCTGGTGACTGAGACGGTGCATCTACCATAAGGGTTGAGATCTGGTGACTGAGACGGTGCATCTACCATAAGGGTTGAGATCTGGTGACTGAGACGGTGCATCTACCATAAGGGTTGAGATCTGATGACTGAGACGGTGCATCTACCATAAGGGTTGAGATCTGGTGACTGAGACATGGTGGTGCATCTACCATAAGGGTTGAGATCTGGTGACTGAGACTGTGCATCTACCATAAGGGTTGAGATTTGGTGACTGAGACGGTGCATCTACCATAAGGGTTGAGATCTGGTGACTGAGACGGTGCATCTACCATAAGGGTTGAGATCTGGTGACTGAGACATGGCGGTGCATCTACCATAAGGGTTGAGATCTGGTGACTGAGACATGGCGGTGCATCTACCATAAGGGTTGAGATCTGGTGACTGAGACATGACGGTGCATCTACCATAAGGGTTGAGATCTGGTGACTGAGACATGGCGGTGCATCTACCATAAGGGTTGAGATCTGGTGACTGAGACGGTGCATCTACCATAAGGGTTGAGATCTGGTGACTGAGACATGGCGGTGCATCTACCATAAGGGTTGAGATCTGTTGACTGAGACATGGCGGTGCATCTACCATAAGGGTTGAGATCTGGTGACTGAGACATGGCGGTGCATCTACCATAAGGGTTGAGATCTGGTGACTAAGACGGTGCATCTACCATAAGGGTTGAGATCTGGTGACTGAGACATGGCGGTGCATCTACCATAAGGGTTGAGATCTGGTGACTAAGACGGTGCATCTACCATAAGGGTTGAGATCTGGTGACTGAGACATGGCGGTGCATCTACCATAAGGGTTGAGATCTGGTGACTGAGACATGGCGGTGCATCTACCATAAGGGTTGAGATCTGGTGACTGAGACATGGCGGTGCATCTACCATAAGGGTTGAGATCTGGTGACTGAGACATGGCGGTGCATCTACCATAAGGGTTGAGATCTGGTGACTGAGACATGGCGGTGCATCTACCATAAGGGTTGAGATCTGGTGACTAAGACGGTGCATCTACCATAAGGGTTGAGATCTGGTGACTGAGACATGGCGGTGCATCTACCATAAGGGTTGAGATCTGGTGACTGAGACATGGCGGTGCATCTACCATAAGGGTTGAGATCTGGTGACTGAGACATGGCGGTGCATCTACCATAAGGGTTGAGATCTGGTGACTGAGACAGTGCATCTACCATAAGGGTTGAGATCTGGTGACTGAGACGGTGCATCTACCATAAGGGTTGAGATCTGGTGACTGAGACGGTGCATCTACCATAAGGGTTGAGATCTGGTGACTAAGACGGTGCATCTACCATAAGGGTTGAGATCTGGTGACTGAGACATGGCGGTGCATCTACCATAAGGGTTGAGATCTGGTGACTGAGACATGGCGGTGCATCTACCATAAGGGTTGAGATCTGGTGACTGAGACGGTGCATCTACCATAAGGGTTAAGATCTGGTGACTGAGACGGTGCATCTACCATAAGGGTTGAGATCTGGTGACTGAGACGGTGCATCTACCATAAGGGTTGAGATCTGGTGACTGAGACGGTGCATCTACCATAAGGGTTGAGATCTGGTGACTGAGACATGGCGGTGCATCTACCATAAGGGTTGAGATCTGGTGACTGAGACGGTGCATCTACCATAAGGGTTGAGATCTGGTGACTGAGACGGTGCATCTACCATAAGGGTTGAGATCTGGTGACTGAGACGGTGCATCTACCATAAGGGTTGAGATCTGGTGACTGAGACGGTGCATCTACCATAAGGGTTGAGATCTGGTGACTGAGACATGGCGGTGCATCTACCATAAGGGTTGAGATCTGGTGACTGAGACGGTGCATCTACCATAAGGGTTGAGATCTGGTGACTGAGACGGTGCATCTACCATAAGGGTTGAGATCTGGTGACTGAGACATGGCGGTGCATCTACCATAAGGGTTGAGATCTGGTGACTGAGACGGTGCATCTACCATAAGGGTTGAGATCTGGTGACTGAGACGGTGCATCTACCATAAGGGTTGAGATCTGGTGACTGAGACGGTGCATCTACCATAAGGGTTGAGATCTGATGACTGAGACGGTGCATCTACCATAAGGGTTGAGATCTGGTGACTGAGACATGGTGGTGCATCTACCATAAGGGTTGAGATCTGGTGACTGAGACTGTGCATCTACCATAAGGGTTGAGATTTGGTGACTGAGACGGTGCATCTACCATAAGGGTTGAGATCTGGTGACTGAGACGGTGCATCTACCATAAGGGTTGAGATCTGGTGACTGAGACATGGCGGTGCATCTACCATAAGGGTTGAGATCTGGTGACTGAGACATGGCGGTGCATCTACCATAAGGGTTGAGATCTGGTGACTGAGACATGACGGTGCATCTACCATAAGGGTTGAGATCTGGTGACTGAGACATGGCGGTGCATCTACCATAAGGGTTGAGATCTGGTGACTGAGACGGTGCATCTACCATAAGGGTTGAGATCTGGTGACTGAGACATGGCGGTGCATCTACCATAAGGGTTGAGATCTGTTGACTGAGACATGGCGGTGCATCTACCATAAGGGTTGAGATCTGGTGACTGAGACATGGCGGTGCATCTACCATAAGGGTTGAGATCTGGTGACTAAGACGGTGCATCTACCATAAGGGTTGAGATCTGGTGACTGAGACATGGCGGTGCATCTACCATAAGGGTTGAGATCTGGTGACTAAGACGGTGCATCTACCATAAGGGTTGAGATCTGGTGACTGAGACATGGCGGTGCATCTACCATAAGGGTTGAGATCTGGTGACTGAGACATGGCGGTGCATCTACCATAAGGGTTGAGATCTGGTGACTGAGACATGGCGGTGCATCTACCATAAGGGTTGAGATCTGGTGACTGAGACATGGCGGTGCATCTACCATAAGGGTTGAGATCTGGTGACTGAGACATGGCGGTGCATCTACCATAAGGGTTGAGATCTGGTGACTAAGACGGTGCATCTACCATAAGGGTTGAGATCTGGTGACTGAGACATGGCGGTGCATCTACCATAAGGGTTGAGATCTGGTGACTGAGACATGGCGGTGCATCTACCATAAGGGTTGAGATCTGGTGACTGAGACATGGCGGTGCATCTACCATAAGGGTTGAGATCTGGTGACTGAGACAGTGCATCTACCATAAGGGTTGAGATCTGGTGACTGAGACGGTGCATCTACCATAAGGGTTGAGATCTGGTGACTGAGACGGTGCATCTACCATAAGGGTTGAGATCTGGTGACTAAGACGGTGCATCTACCATAAGGGTTGAGATCTGGTGACTGAGACATGGCGGTGCATCTACCATAAGGGTTGAGATCTGGTGACTGAGACATGGCGGTGCATCTACCATAAGGGTTGAGATCTGGTGACTGAGACGGTGCATCTACCATAAGGGTTAAGATCTGGTGACTGAGACGGTGCATCTACCATAAGGGTTGAGATCTGGTGACTGAGACGGTGCATCTACCATAAGGGTTGAGATCTGGTGACTGAGACGGTGCATCTACCATAAGGGTTGAGATCTGGTGACTGAGACGGTGCATCTACCATAAGGGTTGAGATCTGGTGACTGAGACGGTGCATCTACCATAAGGGTTGAGATCTGGTGACTGAGACTGTGCATCTACCATAAGGGTTGAGATCTGGTGACTGAGACGGTGCATCTACCATAAGGGTTGAGATCTGGTGACTGAGACATGGCGGTGCATCTACCATAAGGGTTGAGATCTGGTGACTGAGACGGTGCATCTACCATAAGGGTTGAGATCTGGTGACTGAGACGGTGCATCTACCATAAGGGTTGAGATCTGGTGACTGAGACGGTGCATCTACCATAAGGGTTGAGATCTGGTGACTGAGACGGTGCATCTACCATAAGGGTTGAGATCTGGTGACTGAGACATGGCGGTGCATCTACCATAAGGGTTGAGATCTGGTGACTGAGACGGTGCATCTACCATAAGGGTTGAGATCTGGTGACTGAGACGGTGCATCTAACATAAGGGTTGAGATCTGGTGACTGAGACATGGTGGTGCATCTACCATAATGGTTGAGATCTGGTGACTGAGACGGTGCATCTACCATAAGGGTTGAGATCTGGTGACTGAGACATGGCGGTGCATCTACCATAAGGGTTGAGATCTGGTGACTGAGACGGTGCATCTACCATAAGGGTTGAGATCTGGTGACTGAGACATGGCGGTGCATCTACCATAAGGGTTGAGATCTGGTGACTGAGACATGGCGGTGCATCTACCATAAGGGTTGAGATCTGGTGACTGAGACGGTGCATCTACCATAAGGGTTGAGATCTGGTGACTGAGACATGGCGGTGCATCTACCATAAGGGTTGAGATCTGGTGACTGAGACATGGCGGTGCATCTGCCATAAGGGTTGCGATCTGGTGACTGAGACATGGCGGTGCATCTACCATAAGGGTTGAGATCTGGTGACTGAGACGGTGCATCTACCATAAGGGTTGAGATCTGGTGACTGAGACGGTGCCTCTACCATAAGGGTTCTGATCTGGTGACTGAGACATGGCGGTGCATCTACCATAAGGGTTGAGATCTGGTGACTGAGACATGGCGGTGCATCTACCATAAGGGTTGAGATCTGGTGACTGAGACATGGCGGTGCATCTACCATAAGGGTTGAGATCTGGTGACTAAGACGGTGCATCTACCATAAGGGTTGAGATCTGGTGACTGAGACATGGCGGTGCATCTACCATAAGGGTTGAGATCTGGTGACTAAGACGGTGCATCTACCATAAGGGTTGAGATCTGGTGACTGAGACATGGCGGTGCATCTACCATAAGGGTTGAGATCTGGTGACTGAGACATGGCGGTGCGTCTACCATAAGGGTTGAGATCTGGTGACTGAGACATGGCGGTGCATCTACCATAAGGGTTGAGATCTGGTGACTGAGACATGGCGGTGCATCTACCATAAGGGTTGAGATCTGGTGACTAAGACGGTGCATCTACCATAAGGGTTGAGATCTGGTGACTGAGACATGGCGGTGCATCTACCATAAGGGTTGAGATCTGGTGACTGAGACAGTGCATCTACCATAAGGGTTGAGATCTGGTGACTGAGACGGTGCATCTACCATAAGGGTTGAGATCTGGTGACTGAGACGGTGCATCTACCATAAGGGTTGAGATCTGGTGACTGAGACGGTGCCTCTACCATAAGGGTTCAGATCTGGTGACTGAGACATGGCGGTGCATCTACCATAAGGGTTGAGATCTGGTGACTGAGACATGGCGGTGCATCTACCATAAGGGTTGAGATCTGGTGACTGAGACATGGCGGTGCATCTACCATAAGGGTTGAGATCTGGTGACTGAGACATGGCGGTGCATCTGCCATAAGGGTTGCGATCTGGTGACTGAGACATGGCGGTGCATCTACCATAAGGGTTGAGATCTGGTGACTGAGACGGTGCATCTACCATAAGGGTTGAGATCTGGTGACTGAGACGGTGCCTCTACCATAAGGGTTCAGATCTGGTGACTGAGACATGGCGGTGCATCTACCATAAGGGTTGAGATCTGGTGACTGAGACATGACGGTGCATCTACCATAAGGGTTGAGATCTGGTGACTGAGACATGGCGGTGCATCTACCATAAGGGTTGAGATCTGGTGACTGAGACATGGCGGTGCATCTACCATAAGGGTTGAGATCTGGTGACTGAGACATGGCGGTGCATCTACCATAAGGGTTGAGATCTGGTGACTGAGACATGGCGGTGCATCTACCATAAGGGTTGAGATCTGGTGACTAAGACGGTGCATCTACCATAAGGGTTGAGATCTGGTGACTGAGACATGGCGGTGCATCTACCATAAGGGTTGAGATCTGGTGACTGAGACATGGCGGTGCATCTACCATAAGGGTTGAGATCTGGTGACTGAGACATGGCGGTGCATCTACCATAAGGGTTGAGATCTGGTGACTGAGACGGTGCATCTACCATAAGGGTTAAGATCTGGTGACTGAGACGGTGCATCTACCATAAGGGTTGAGATCTGGTGACTGAGACGGTGCATCTACCATAAGGGTTGAGATCTGGTGACTGAGACGGTGCATCTACCATAAGGGTTGAGATCTGGTGACTGAGACGGTGCATCTACCATAAGGGTTGAGATCTGGTGACTGAGACGGTGCATCTACCATAAGGGTTGAGATCTGGTGACTGAGACTGTGCATCTACCATAAGGGTTGAGATCTGGTGACTGAGACGGTGCATCTACCATAAGGGTTGAGATCTGGTGACTGAGACATGGCGGTGCATCTACCATAAGGGTTGAGATCTGGTGACTGAGACGGTGCATCTACCATAAGGGTTGAGATCTGGTGACTGAGACGGTGCATCTACCATAAGGGTTGAGATCTGGTGACTGAGACGGTGCATCTACCATAAGGGTTGAGATCTGGTGACTGAGACGGTGCATCTACCATAAGGGTTGAGATCTGGTGACTGAGACATGGCGGTGCATCTACCATAAGGGTTGAGATCTGGTGACTGAGACGGTGCATCTACCATAAGGGTTGAGATCTGGTGACTGAGACGGTGCATCTAACATAAGGGTTGAGATCTGGTGACTGAGACATGGTGGTGCATCTACCATAATGGTTGAGATCTGGTGACTGAGACGGTGCATCTACCATAAGGGTTGAGATCTGGTGACTGAGACATGGCGGTGCATCTACCATAAGGGTTGAGATCTGGTGACTGAGACGGTGCATCTACCATAAGGGTTGAGATCTGGTGACTGAGACATGGCGGTGCATCTACCATAAGGGTTGAGATCTGGTGACTGAGACATGGCGGTGCATCTACCATAAGGGTTGAGATCTGGTGACTGAGACGGTGCATCTACCATAAGGGTTGAGATCTGGTGACTGAGACATGGCGGTGCATCTACCATAAGGGTTGAGATCTGGTGACTGAGACATGGCGGTGCATCTGCCATAAGGGTTGCGATCTGGTGACTGAGACATGGCGGTGCATCTACCATAAGGGTTGAGATCTGGTGACTGAGACGGTGCATCTACCATAAGGGTTGAGATCTGGTGACTGAGACGGTGCCTCTACCATAAGGGTTCTGATCTGGTGACTGAGACATGGCGGTGCATCTACCATAAGGGTTGAGATCTGGTGACTGAGACATGGCGGTGCATCTACCATAAGGGTTGAGATCTGGTGACTGAGACATGGCGGTGCATCTACCATAAGGGTTGAGATCTGGTGACTAAGACGGTGCATCTACCATAAGGGTTGAGATCTGGTGACTGAGACATGGCGGTGCATCTACCATAAGGGTTGAGATCTGGTGACTAAGACGGTGCATCTACCATAAGGGTTGAGATCTGGTGACTGAGACATGGCGGTGCATCTACCATAAGGGTTGAGATCTGGTGACTGAGACATGGCGGTGCGTCTACCATAAGGGTTGAGATCTGGTGACTGAGACATGGCGGTGCATCTACCATAAGGGTTGAGATCTGGTGACTGAGACATGGCGGTGCATCTACCATAAGGGTTGAGATCTGGTGACTAAGACGGTGCATCTACCATAAGGGTTGAGATCTGGTGACTGAGACATGGCGGTGCATCTACCATAAGGGTTGAGATCTGGTGACTGAGACAGTGCATCTACCATAAGGGTTGAGATCTGGTGACTGAGACGGTGCATCTACCATAAGGGTTGAGATCTGGTGACTGAGACGGTGCATCTACCATAAGGGTTGAGATCTGGTGACTGAGACGGTGCCTCTACCATAAGGGTTCAGATCTGGTGACTGAGACATGGCGGTGCATCTACCATAAGGGTTGAGATCTGGTGACTGAGACATGGCGGTGCATCTACCATAAGGGTTGAGATCTGGTGACTGAGACATGGCGGTGCATCTACCATAAGGGTTGAGATCTGGTGACTGAGACATGGCGGTGCATCTGCCATAAGGGTTGCGATCTGGTGACTGAGACATGGCGGTGCATCTACCATAAGGGTTGAGATCTGGTGACTGAGACGGTGCATCTACCATAAGGGTTGAGATCTGGTGACTGAGACGGTGCCTCTACCATAAGGGTTCAGATCTGGTGACTGAGACATGGCGGTGCATCTACCATAAGGGTTGAGATCTGGTGACTGAGACATGGCGGTGCATCTACCATAAGGGTTGAGATCTGGTGACTGAGACATGGCGGTGCATCTACCATAAGGGTTGAGATCTGGTGACTAAGACGGTGCATCTACCATAAGGGTTGAGATCTGGTGACTGAGACATGGCGGTGCATCTACCATAAGGGTTGAGATCTGGTGACTAAGACGGTGCATCTACCATAAGGGTTGAGATCTGGTGACTGAGACATGGCGGTGCATCTACCATAAGGGTTGAGATCTGGTGACTGAGACATGGCGGTGCATCTACCATAAGGGTTGAGATCTGGTGACTGAGACATGGCGGTGCATCTACCATAAGGGTTGAGATCTGGTGACTGAGACATGGCGGTGCATCTACCATAAGGGTTGAGATCTGGTGACTAAGACGGTGCATCTACCATAAGGGTTGAGATCTGGTGACTGAGACATGGCGGTGCATCTACCATAAGGGTTGAGATCTGGTGACTGAGACAGTGCATCTACCATAAGGGTTGAGATCTGGTGACTGAGACATGGCGGTGCATCTACCATAAGGGTTGAGATCTGGTGACTGAGACAGTGCATCTACCATAAGGGTTGAGATCTGGTGACTGAGACGGTGCATCTACCATAAGGGTTGAGATCTGGTGACTGAGACGGTGCATCTACCATAAGGGTTGAGATCTGGTGACTAAGACGGTGCATCTACCATAAGGGTTGAGATCTGGTGACTGAGACATGGCGGTGCATCTACCATAAGGGTTGAGATCTGGTGACTGAGACATGGCGGTGCATCTACCATAAGGGTTGAGATCTGGTGACTGAGACGGTGCATCTACCATAAGGGTTAAGATCTGGTGACTGAGACGGTGCATCTACCATAAGGGTTGAGATCTGGTGACTGAGACGGTGCATCTATCATAAGGGTTGAGATCTGGTGACTGAGACGGTGCATCTACCATAAGGGTTGAGATCTGGTGACTGAGACGGTGCATCTACCATAAGGGTTGAGATCTGGTGACTGAGACGGTGCATCTACCATAAGGGTTGAGATCTGGTGACTGAGACATGGCGGTGCATCTACCATAAGGGTTGAGATCTGGTGACTGAGACGGTGCCTCTACCATAAGGGTTCAGATCTGGTGACTGAGACGGTGCATCTACCATAAGGGTTGAGATCTGGTGACTGAGACATGGCGGTGCATCTACCATAAGGGTTGAGATCTGGTGACTGAGACGGTGCATCTACCATAAGGGTTGAGATCTGGTGACTGAGACTGTGCATCTACCATAAGGGTTGAGATCTGGTGACTGAGACGGTGCATCTACCATAAGGGTTGAGATCTGGTGACTGAGACATGGCGGTGCATCTACCATAAGGGTTGAGATCTGGTGACTGAGACATGGCGGTGCATCTACCATAAGGGTTGAGATCTGGTGACTGAGACGGTGCATCTACCATAAGGGTTGAGATCTGGTGACTGAGACATGGCGGTGCATCTACCATAAGGGTTGAGATCTGGTGACTGAGACATGACGGTGCATCTACCATAAGGGTTGAGATCTGGTGACTGAGACATGGCGGTGCATCTACCATAAGGGTTGAGAT